>NC_069126.1:1894967-2019967 GCF_026914265.1 Mya arenaria
TGTTTGACAAACATCTCTTGTTGGTACTTGGCTCATTTCTTACATGTAGTTGTAACTTTTTTGGCAACTTTTCAATTATTTTGTTAAGACATTTTTCATCCAGCTCATCTAAGCCTAAGTTAGTGTTCATGTTAACTTTTATCACTGCCTGTTTATTGTACTTTTTATAAATTATTTTTATGACTTTTTCTCAAGAACCATTTGGCTAAGTATGTCTCCTCCTGAAATAGACTAATTGTTTTAGCTTCAGTTGTCTGTCTGTCCATCTGTAACAAATTGTGTCTGCTCCATGTCTCTTTAACCTTTTGAAGGATTTGATATAACTTCCCACAAATGTACACCATATTGAGAGGAAGGGTTTATTATTATAACTGTTGAGTAGTTTCTGAACTTGACTGTATTATATCTTGCATTTACCTCAAGCTGTTAAGTGAACAATATACCATTGACCAATACAAGGAACTAAACCTTCTAGGTCACCATTTTGGAATAAAGTAATACTTAAAGCTCATATTTCCATAAGAATCTGCTCATATACAGTTTAAATAGCTTATACAAGTATATCATTTAAAATAACATCAGATCCTCCGCTGTTTTATGTTTGCAACATTTTTTTTTTAACATTGATTTATATATCATGACTTTTATCAACAAATACTAAACAGCACAGATCTATACTCATTTGGGCAGAATTTTGTAAATCCAAGCATTGTCAATTGATATTCAATGCTTTTTGGCAAATTGGGGCATTTTCTGTCACATTAAAATCAATATTAACAATAAATCTCCAACTTCAATATTCTTATATTTCTGTGCCCATTCTTTGCCAATTATTTGTTTGTCTATTGGTATACATGTATGTTTATTCATACTGTTTTTCAAAATAACGAATTGATAAAATGTTTGAAATATTTTATTTGTTCATAAATTATTTAATATAACAAAAAGATGACTGCATTTTGTTTTATTTCACATCATGATCACTCATAGAGCAAGACTTGAAGAAGTATAGTGATATAGCCACAGGTGTTTGTCTGACTTTCTCCTACCCAAGAGGGCATGTGTTTGAATCCCAAGTTGGAAAACACAGTTCAAAGGTCAGTTGATGTATCCTGATTGGGGGCAAAGAGAAACACTCTATGATGGGCACCTGTAAAATAGATCTTTATAATCTTTACTTTTATCCATAAAACGTGAAAGTTGTTAGTAAAATAAAAAAAGAAATGGTCTAACATTTTTTTCAAATACAATTCTTGATAATATTTCTTGTAAAAGTACACATTTATCTTAAGAGATAAAAAAAAACATTACAGTACAAATTTGTTTTGTAAAAGCCATTTCTCAAATTCAAATGAAATGCCAGCCTTGACAGTGATATTTTGTATAGCAGATTACATATATTGGTAAAAAAACGGTAGTTTGCAAGAAGCAGTAGCAAGTATTTTCTTATTTCATACTATGTTATAATGGCAATTGCATCTGTTTTTGAAAGACTGGGTCTAATAACACTAAAAAATATAATAATAATCCTACTCCCCGATTACTGTTTGCATAGTTTTTGCAATAGTTGGTTTAATCATACGCTGAGATATACAGTCATACCCAATGCTTTTCAGTGCTGCAACACTGCATCTCATATGACTGAGCTTTTCTTTTAAAAGATTGCCTGCAATGAAAAACTTAATAAATCTTATCAATTACAAACAAAGAGGATACTGTAATTGACAATGGGTCTACCTATTTGTAATGACAAATACCATTTGTATACTGGTTAGTATATATAATTGTATATTAAAACATATTTGAGTGTGAAAACTTACATACCTTAAGGAAACAGTTCAAATAATATTCGCTAACTAAACTCTTTCTTAAATTTGTACTTCCGGGGTTTTCAATCGAATAGAACAAAGAATTAACGAATGTAATAGTACATTTACCTTTTTGGATGTGATTATTTAACATGTTAACGCCATAACAATTATTATACACAATACAAGCGATGAGAAATGAATACAGTTGGTATCGAAATGTGTCATAACCTGAAAACATTGCAATGTGACACAAGAAACAGCTGTTTAAACGGGTCAAACCATGCCGTAGCAACCGTAGTCGAAAAAACGTTACCACCCACTGTATTTATCAAAATAAATAGTAAATGTCTATTTTGATTATTCGAAAAGCGAAGCAGATCAAATCACTATTTGCGAACTTTTTTTAGTATACTCACATCTACGGTTTGTTTACATTTTCGTCCGATCCTTCCCCATTTTGAAGAGTAATTACGTACGAAAGCGTTAATAAAACGGTCGCAGAAATCTTCGCATGCAACTTCGTACGAAATGATCCCTTGCTTAACATGCATTCATAAAAAAATAGTCATGCATGACGAAAGTTGGGTCTTGAAATAACTGTCAATAGATGATAACAACGACACGATTTTGAAACCAGGCAGCTCTCCCTGTATATTTTTCTGCACATACACCAGAGGCACCGTCCCTCAGCACTTTCAGTGCTTTGATTTCTTTTTTAGTTGCGCGCATCTTTTTATACATAGGTGTGTTTCTTTTCACAGCAAAACAAGCTTGCGAGGTTTGATTTAAACTTCTTGACATATTTGTTTCCTTGCCACCGAATTATACTTCAGATACCAATATGTAGAGGAATTTTATACATTATCACCGAATTTGGAGACCTGATTGTGAAGCCAGGGAGCGAAGAAGCCAGGGTGTCCAACGTGTTTTGTGTTTGCCGAATTTTAAGTGAGAAAATGTGTGAAGCGGAATAAAATGGCGGTGTTCGAAGATATTTTGGTGTTTTTGGAGTATATTTTCACATGGTAAGTAAGTGTTATCCCTTTATCACAATATAAATACTTATTGGATAACAAATTGCCTTTTGTTACAAATTTTAATATGTCTTACAGCTCGTGATTTAATTAAACTTTTATTAACACACGTTTATTCTGATTCTGTATCACACAAAAACTGCATAATACTTCCTCGCCCAACATAAAAGGTGTTTAAACATAGAAAAATCGGCCGTATAGTGCCCATGTAAGTGCACTTACCGTCGAAAATAAAAAATATGCAAATATTCAACGAAAAAATAGCTGAAATAGGCACAAGAAAGGTGCACTTTGAATAAAAAAAACACAGTTTCAAGTCACGCAATTATCTATTTTCACTTTGTAAACAACTAATCGCTCAGCTTGTACATTCAATAACTTTTTGTTAATGCCTCTAGAAAGATAGGTTTAACAACTGAGAGAAGCTTACACGTGTGGCCACCGGGTAGGCGTATTTATATTGCGAGAAAAGTGATAACACTTACTTACCAGGTAAAAATATCCTACCAAAACACCAAAATATCTTCGAACACCGCCATTTTATTCCGCTTCTCACAATTCCCTCACTTAAAATTCGGCCAACATAAAACACGTTGGACCCCCTGTAAGCGACCAAGTTCAAATCATACCTCGCACATTTTGCTATCAAAAGAAGAAAAAAAGTTTGAAAAGATAAGCGGAACTTAACATGATATCTCGCGTCTTTTTCATGCATTTTTGGAGTGATTTATTGCACAAATTGATAAAGAATGCAACAAACAAACACTACGTATTTTCAAGGGTTGATGAACGAATGCGTGATGGCCCACACAGGATTCTGTACATGACTCAACTTGAATAAAGTTGAAATATATCTAAGCAAGCCTAAACTCTATGAGACAGTCCATTTAAAATGTGTAACGTTCAAATTGCACGCATTCCGTCATTGGATTGAATCATAGAAGCTCATCACATGTTTTTCCCCGTGTTGGTCGTAAGTAGAGTAATAGCATTTTAAAATTATACGACACCCACAGTTGTATATGCGTAACAAAGAGAAACATATTAAAAAGACATGGCTTCACATAAACACCAATAGCAAAAAGAGCATTCATAATTTACCATGGAAATTCGCATTTTGTTCACACTTATTAGCCGTTCCCAATCCACCCCCAGTAAAAAACAAATTACGTCGCAGTTGAACGCCAAGATCGCACAAGGTAGGCATATTACCATTGCGACCGTTTGTCACGTTCTTTATAGTGGCGCAGTTTTTGTATAAATATGAACAGAGGCGCTCTGTCACCTCACATTTCACGCTCAGAAATACTCGACACTCGCAGTGTTGAACTGAAATTGAAATTGAATTTGTAATTAGGATGCTAGCGTAATGTTAATTTTTAATATTAAGTTATTGTAGACTCATACATAGAATATTTATTGGACTTGAGCCTCAACAGGCGGTACTATGGATAAAGTACAAGTATAAAGTGTCATGCTCGTTCGCCAACTACGTAACTAGAACGTGTTTAGGATAAGTCAAAGGTATGTGTTAATCATAGTTACTTTTATTGGAGAAAGCGTGACGATTGTAAATAGCTTTTATATTGTAATTATGATTCCTTATTACACTGAATATTTATTTATAAAGGTATCAGGGCATATTCTATCCGTCTTTGTTGTATAGTGACGTTGTGTTCTTTAAGACATTAAACATTTATCGTTACGCATGCTGCACGGCTGTTCTTTCACTCTCAATTGTAGTATCCGTGCATTGTATTTGATTTCTTTTCTCTATAAAGATGCACTCTTACTCCCAAACAAGGTGTACTTCAATTAATACAATTGTTTTATTTTATTGAAAAGGATGAATAAATTTCGAAAACAATGTTTCCTATGAAGGATACCGTGTTGAATTTGATAGAAAGGTGCAGAAAAACGGGGTTTCTACCTTATGAGTTGATAATTGATCACTGTCAATCTTTTAGTATTCACCAATCATTTAATATTTGTGTGTTTTCAGCTATTTAATACACGGTAACAATCGTGTTATCAGTAATGAACATTTTCCATGAATGCATTATTTAGTAAGAAGTAAAAGGTTTATCACTCAAAAATTATTTTTGTTATACATGTGTATGTTTAAATACGAGTAACACTTTGAAGTGTTCTACATCCACATTGAATATAAGATATGAAAATTACATTGGAATAATTTTCTTTAACACTTCAAGTCCCGTTAACATATGGACATCACTTATTACAAACGTACCCACTACATTCCAAGTATTTGAATGTCATTTGAATCATTATAAGAAAATGTCTTGGAAGTATTTTTTTCGAATTAAATTTAAAATTGTACTTTTTTCCGTCAGTCTCGTTGGGACACGTTCGGTGTTAAAGACTGAATTACCCGGAGAACGTCTCGAGAAGTTAAAGAATCAAAGCTTCGAAGCAGAAACATACATGTATTTTACACGCTTTTGCATTTATTATTCAGAGTAAAACTATTTTTTTAAAGAAAGGAAACGATGCACGTAAAAGGGTTCTGTATACTAGACTACTTTCAACGGTATTTTTAAATTTGTGTCATCTCTGTATGCTCTTTTATAGCGTCGTGAGCCTATTTGTGTGTCACGTTTTGTGTCACGTTGTGTGTCACGTTTTGTGTCACGTTGTGTGTCACGTTGTGTGTCACATTGTGTTTCTTGTGTCATGATGTGAGTCTTTCTGTTAGGCTAAAGACTTGGCTTACACTTTTGACAGTTGGTTTACGGTTATACCAGGAGAATCACGTGACTTCAAGTAGTTGTCACATGGGTCATCACGGTCACAACCGATGTAAATGAACAAGTAGGTGACGTTAATTTGCGAGAATCCCTTGAAGTCACGTGATTCTTCACCCTGTAAACAGTACTATCGCGCAGGCTAGCGGGGTCTTAATTATAACTGTTATGTAGGGCATGCTCTGTGACTTTCAAAGGATGCTATTTGCAACTTCATGTGTCCGATACAGTTCAGTTTCAAAAAAATTGCATGTTCATTATAGAATTATAGAGGGCAACTTTTGCCATAACAACTTCAAAGGTCAATCATAATGGGACGGCAAAGTACACCATGAGTGAAGAAAATAAGTGAATACTAAAACGATGGGAATTCTTACTGAACCGATATTGATCGTTTGTTTGTCAAAGGTACTACTATAAAACATACATGAAACAACGTCCTTGTATGGAAAGCTATCTATAGAAAGCTATCATTTATATTTCATTCATCTATAGAAAGCCATCATTTATATTTCATTTATCTTGAACTGTCTTCCTATGACACGTATTTATGTATAGTGTATTTTGAGATTTTCTCCATCATAGGCCTAAAACTAGTAAAAGTTACAATGCAAATAATCAATAATTAACAAATGTATAATCGACCAAATGATCTACCAATTACATTATACAGCTGACCAATAACCGTACGAAAGGTTGCATACAATATACAACTCTTTGAATTTGATTTGCTTAAGATAAGAAATAGACCAATAACAATCCACAACAGCGGTGTGCCTGAAAGGTTTGTTATGTTCGCAACTTTAGAAGAAATGTAACATTCAAAGTTTCTCATGGATCCATCTAATTTGCATATTCTTTTCGCCTTTATTGGATGGGTGTGCATGCCTGGTTTGTTCTGTAATTTATTTTTTTCGCGCATGCTTCCGCTGTAAAAGGTCACATATATTGATGTCCTTTTATTTCTTCATTAAAATGGCACAATAATACGAACATCTTAAAGAGCAATATTAATTGTATATTTTGCCATTAAAATTAATAGAAAAAGCACTAAGTGGCAAGCGTATTTTATATCAGCTGAATCGAGCTCTCAATATTATGTTTGAAGTTAATTTCTTTGTCTACTGTCGAACAAGCGTGCTATAAAACATGGACATTTTTATATTTATGAATGGAACTTCAAAAGTGGGTCTCATATCCAGCGAAAAGTGATGTTACTGACAGATTTACCTGCATTTGAATTACTTAAAAAGTAAGTAAAAAAAAGAAATATCTCTCTTCTTTAATACTACATACCATTACTATAATCTTTAATGTGACAAACCATCTAAACAAACTTTTAGAACTGAAAACAATTCATGTACTTCATGTAGCAAGTAACGTTAAAGGGAGATCATCAGAAACTTCAACATCAGTGCCAAAACAAACCTCTCAAACAACTGAACCAAAGGTATATTTGATAGTAAATTTAAAATTTACTTCTACATAGCACATACTCTGGTTTAACATAAGGTGAACTGCTATGCACGGACTTATTTATAAAATTAAACACTGTGCATCTAAAAATATCATTTAGGGAAACCCCAACGTGAACATATGATAACGCATTAAATGATTCGATTAATCTAGCAAAAGCGACCTAAATTTACTTTTTTCAGGATAAACACAATTCTCGTGAAGAGAAGCAATTTTTTGTTCTACCTTTTAAAGGACGTCCTGTGTGTTTGTCATTTTTATGCATGATTGCGCTGTATGAACGGAACCGGAAACATACTTGTTTCTCATTCCAGGCTTCTCTTCTGAATAGCTGAGACCCCAAGACCTTGTAGTAAACGTTTAAGGAGAGAGTTTAAGGAGAGATTCACATTCTACCGGCCAAAAATGGCAAGGAAAACTGTTCTTATCTGCTACATATCTTCAATAGTGTTCATTGACATGACAGTGGCCATGTTTTTCACAGACAGTAAAGATAACGACTACCCAAGAATAGGTAAACGCTTACTTCCGGTGTCTACGTATACTAACTGGATTGCTCCCCAGCCGTTAAACTACCGGAAATACGACTTTGGCAGGGAAAACACGAACGTGTTACGGAACATACTACGACCAAACCAAAAGAAAGATCTTCGAATAAGTCTCGAAACGTTTGGTAAGTTCATTATGGCTACGATTGGTAGCGGATACTCTACAGTATGATTTGCCTTGATTGGATGTGTTGCAAACTAATACACTCCATGACCTTGTTTTACAATATTAAAGTTTCAATACATCTAACAAACAAGTGGACGTAGTTTAACGGCTGGGGAACGATCCAGTTAGTTTATTCTAAATATATACATAGGCAGAGTATAGTTACATATCTTACACTTATTTGCAAACTTTTCAGCTCCGGAGGAAATCACTGATGTACCTGCTTTTAACAGCGTGGTGCCAACCCGGATCGGTCCTAATGGAGACAAAACACGTGACCTAATTATGACGTATTTAAATTATGATGATGACATCATGAACTTTTGATTAAAACATGGCGATCAATTCCGATTATTACAAGTGCTCCTTTAATGACGTATCAATCTAAAACCCTTTGCATTTATTTCGCGATATTGCCCCAAACTTTCGAATACGAAAGTATGCTTACATACAACTCATATTCAAAATACGTATTGCGCACATTGATATGGAATGTAGTTACTTTGATTTACATGTGACAACAAATATCTTCAAACAGAAATAAAAATCTAAAAGGAATATGACATTGTTGCTATGTGAAATTGTTTCAACCTTGTTGGCACATACAACAACTCCGAGTTTGGATACGAATTGGTTTTTAACAAAATTAAATAAACTGTTATCAGCAGAATAATAGCAAATCCCATGTTTTATAAAACGCATGCAAAATAGTGTACCTCAAAATAAAATTAAGTTTCAAAGAAGTTTTGGCCTTTAAACCATCTTTTATTTCCGTTCGACGGAATAGTTCACTTCAATGGTACACTATTTTGACTAACAACTCAATGTTTTTTTCATAGCTGTAAAATTAAATGGAGAGAAGTGCTGGTCTTTAAATTCTCTTTTGTAAAGATGTGATCAAAAACAGTGTAAAAATTATCGGAAAGGTTTCTTGAACAATGCAACAATTTTCGTGTATGAAGATAAAAACGGATCTATAAATCAGCATTTTCCACACATATAGGAATAGTAGGATGTTTAAACAAGAAAAAGAAAAAAATAGGAGGCCATTTCAAAAAGTAGGAAAGGGAACAAAAGAAGCTCCGGATTTCCGATATCACCCTAAATTACACAGACATCTGGAAAACGAGCCTAACAAAACTTACCATAAAATGTTGTCCGTCAAATTTCAGTGTATCTGCCTAGGTTAGTGTAAACATTGGTTCCGAAGGCCAGCCAATCCCGATATAGTAACCGAGTAGAATAAAACAGTACGCCAGGTCAGAGCTTGCCATAACTTGCCGTACTTTGTCCACAATGTCGTTATTATTTTCTGGACCCTTTATACCTAAATGTGTACTGGGCTTGGCCCTTTGATCGTAATGAATTGTACGAAACACTTGACTAGAACAGGGGAATGATTCCTGGGCATCTGAACATTTTCCTGCTAAAATCGCTGACTGCTGTGCAAATGTCTGGCGTGTTGGTTTTATAATTGTAAAAACAATTCAGTGCAATTTGCTTGTCACAGGAAAGTTAAGATAGATTAAACGAAAGGCCAACTTGGAAATAAATCTCTTTATAAATAGGCAAAGAACCCATTTCATACCATGGCACGGAAGAAACACGCCAAAAAAACCCAGCCCTAATACATAATAATAATAACGTAATGGTTCGTCTTAGAAGACACTGGCGACACGTTGCAACCAAACATTGAAGAAAATTTCTTGGCACTATCAGTTAAGATAAAATGGCTAGTAAACATTGAGATAACTGTCCTGCCACTGTTAGATTAGATCGAATGGCTGGTAAACATTGAGATAACTGTCCTGCCACTGTGAGTTTAGATAGAATGGCTGGTAAACATTCAAATAACTGTCCTGCCACTGTGAGTTTAGATAGAATGGCTGGTAAACATTGAGATAACTGTCCTGCCACTGTTAGATTAGATCGAATGGCTGGTAAACATTGAGATAACTGTCCTGCCACTGTGAGTTTAGATCGAATGGCTGGTAAACATTGAGATAACTGTCCTGCCACTGTGAGTTTAGATAGAATGGCTGGTAAACATTGAGATAACTGTCCTGCCACTGTGAGTTTAGATAGAATGGCTGGTAAACATTGAGATAACTGTCCTGCCACTGTGAGTTTAGATAGAATGGCTGGTAAACATTGAGATAACTGTCCTGCCACTGTGAGTTTAGATAGAATGGCTGGTAAACATTGAGATAACTGTCCTGCCACTGTGAGTTTAGATAGAATGGCTGGTAAACATTGAGATAACTGTCCTGCCACTGTGAGTTTAGATAGAATGGCTGGTAAACATTGAGATAACTGTCCTGCCACTGTGAGTTTAGATAGAATGGCTGGTAAACATTGAGATAACTGTCCTGCCACTGTGAGTTTAGATAGAATGGCTGGTAAACATTGAGATAACTGTCCTGCCACTGTGAGTTTAGATAGAATGGCTGGTAAACATTGAGATAACTGTCCTGCCACTGTTAGTTTAGATAGAATGGCTGGTAAACATTGAAATAACTGTCCTGCCACTGTGAGTTTAGATAGAATGGCTGGTAAACATTGAAATAACTGTCCTGCCACTGTGAGTTTAGATAGAATGGCTGGTAAACATTGAGATAACTGTCCTGCCACTGTTAGTTTAGATAGAATGGCTGGTAAACATTGAGATAACTGTCCTGCCACTGTTAGTTTAGATAGAATGGCTAGTAAACATTAAAATAACTGTCCTGCCACTGTTAGTTTAGATAGAATGGCTGGTAAACATTGAGATAACTGTCCTGGCACTGTTTGTTTAGATAGAATGGCTGGTAAACATTGAGGTAACTGTCCGGGCACTGTTTGTTTAGATAGAATGGTGTTATACATTGAGGTCACTGTCCAGGCACTGTTAGTTTAGATAAAATGGTTGGTAACCATTGAAGTAACTGTCCTGACACTGTTCGTTTAGATATAATGGCTAGTTATCATTGTCATTACTGTCCTGGTACTGTTAATTTTAATGAAAGAATAGTTTTCTATTTGATAACCTCTTAACAAGCGCTAATTTGCCTTACTTTGAGTATTTCTATCCCTCTCGTCATTCGGAATATCGCGCGGGTCTTCGTCTTCACAATCAGCAAAACCAGTACAAGTGTACGTTATGGTATCTATCTATCGGAATATTGCAATAACAATTTCGCGATATTGCAAAACCTTTATGTCAATAATATAATTTTGTTTTTAATCACGACTGAAAATTTCTAGAAGCATATTAAGCATTGTTAAATTGAATTTAATGTGTAGGAGAAGTTGTGGAAAATGTAATCGTCAATTCTTATATGAATGAATTTTTCATTGAACATTTCAACAAGAGATGCAAGAAGAGTAAAAAAAGTGTTGAAAACGTGTTAAAGACAAATGACTTTAAACCCTAGCTTAAGGAAACTCCTGTCATTAAAAGAGTAATGTAAATGTATGCTTTAAACTCTCGTCGTTGAAAACCACTTCAAAAGTGTAAGTTAAGGGCCTTCCACCGAGCCCAACTGGGTGGGGAAGGCAACAAACTTAAAAGCTCATGTTTTACTTCGTTTTGTAGAACAATCTTTTTAAGGAGTTAAACAATCAGACTCTGTCACATGTGTTCGGGTAATAAGGAGTTGACCAAATTTTACGAAATAATGTTTTATCATATTTTGGACCAACAAGCATTTAATATGAAAGGTCTGTTGACAATATCACTAAGTGTTTGTGTCAAAATGCCCAAGACTACATCATTAACAATGTCTTGAGAGCTCCTGCTGATATATTTACAAATGCTTAATAAAATAATGATAAATGGTGCATTGAATTACTTTCCCGATTACAAAAATGCAAATATCTTTCTTTAAAAAGCTGCAATCACCACAACGCCCCAAGACATTGTTGATTGAGTAGAACTGATTAATTGGTGCAAAAACATATTCATTTTGTATAAAGACATTTCCGGAAAATGCAATGCTTTTTTATTAGAAATCTGATAAAACATTCCTCGTAAAATTTGCTCAACACCTTATTACAGCTACACATGTCGCCATGGATATATTTATTATGCTTGCTAAATATTGAACTTAATAACTAAATAAGAAATGGGTTTTTTTTTAAACATTTTATGTTTTGGTCTTTCAAACAATTTTTGCACTGTGGAAGCCTTTAATCATTCATCTATTGGTCACGATGATTTAAAGGACTATGTACAGTTTTAAGGGACTCGCTCATGTTTTGTTAATTGCACTTCTTTTTATCACGGAATAAAGAGTGGCAAATATAGAAGTGTTAAAACTAAGATACTAAAAGCTGGAACACCAATAGTCTTCTATATGCTCCTTTTACAAAACAATTTGCTACTTTAACCTACAGGGACAAGCCCAGTGGTCAACATTATAATTCAAACCCTGTTTGGAGGCACCAGACAAGGGCTTAACTGACGCTGACACCAGAGACACACGTATAAACAAAACATACACATGTGACACACCACAGATAGACGTATAAACAAAACATACACATGTGACACACCACAGACACACGTATAAATAAAACATACACATGTGACACATCACAGACACACGTATAAACAAAACATACACATGTGACACACCACAGACACATGTATAAACAAAACATACACATGTGACACACCACAGACACACGTATAAACAAAACATACACATGTGACACACCACAGACACACGTATAAACAAAACATACACATGTGACACACCACAGACAGATCACACACTTCTCAAAATGCTTATAACCATGTGAAGTGAAACACGAGTTCACCGGAACACGAGTCTTCTTGGAATTTAAACTAGTTTCGATGGCCATAATCCGACACTTGTCGCAACATTTACCAATCTCAAAAATGAAATATTAGCCAGCAACAATTTGAGAAAAATGCTTTATAGCAAAAAATAACATATAAACTGATATAGTTATTCCAAGTAGTCTACGAACGGATAAAGATATCACCTGCATACATTCTTAACCATTCCATGCAATGTCAATATTATATAAATATCAGATGCCATGGAGGGTGATAGCATATAATGTTAACCGAGGCGTTAGCCGAGGTTGATATTACCGCTTCGAGGGTTAACAATATGTATATTTATTTTATTATATTTTATTATACCAAACAACTACAATTGTCTGCAAATACATGGAGTCAACAAAAACATAATTATCAACTATGATAATGAAGTGATTATTTTTCTCGGCGTTATTATTACTTCATACAGTATGATAAACCGTTTTGTTTTTTTTCGAAAGTCTTCTAACACGGATTTTCAATTTAACAAATTCACTGGTACATTTTTAAAGAAATTCAACACATAAATAATGAGTAAATCAATTCTTTTTAAAATAAATGCGAGGGTCATATTATAATATTACTCGGTGAAAATTGTTGTCAGGATAACATTACGGATTGGCTGATGTCGTGTTTATGAACATTTAACATTGAATGCTATCACCCTCCATGGCATCTGATATTTATATAATGCCGCGATGTTTGGAGGACGGAAAAACACATTAAAACCTTATGGTGACGTATTATTCTGATACAGTTTCCTTATTATATATACCTATAATGAACTTTCAAATAGCAGATACACAATAGTTTAGACGTTTTTAACTCGATTCCTTATTTATATTACGAACATTAAGACTGTATTTATAGTTTTGTTTATATAAAGGATAAATGGTTATGGTTATGTTCAAGTTATAAGTCGTTGAATCTTGATGCAAACGGGGAAGATTACTTAGAAACGGTGATTAGAAATAACATTTATAGTCCGTTATAGAGTTTAGAAATGATAGTTTACTTAAAAATTAGGGATGGCAACGAGTACCCGAGTACTCGATCGAACGTCCGAGTACTCGAGTATCAAATCACTACTCGAGTAATCGGAAATTTTTATAAAAATCCAAAATACACGATTTACAGACGAAGTAACGGATCTAGTTAGTTACCACACACATTCACACATTCACTTTTTATTTGGTCACGGTAACATATCGTTACAACAGACATGTAATAACATATAGAGGCAATTGGGTAAACAACATGACGGAAAATAACAATTGAGGCAATTTTACCACCGGGTACAGTGCCAAATCGCTAACAGGCATCATTAAGGAAATCAATGTAATACAAAGTTGTACAGCTTAAGAATTTGGCATGTATACTAACAGATCTGTAGTAAAAACAAGTCCCTTAAACTCGGGATATTTTATGAATGGAAATTCGCCTCGTTTTGTTGGCTAACGGTACAAAAAGCACGAATGGTGTAAGTGGTCTTGGACTTGCTACAAATTTAATATGAGATTATTTAGATTTAACTAGTTATGACTAATGGACTTTATTGAGATAATGATCGCTGCATGATTTGGAATATAAGCCTGGAGGTAAGAAGTAGAGTTATTAATAATTGTTAAAATTTCACGTGATTAATCAAATATCTGGCGAACTTTGACAGATTAACGAGAGTTTTTTTATTATTTGTACGTAGGAGCTCGCTATATTTTATCATATTTGGATGCTGCCAATAATATCGTGAAATGAAGCTTTTTCGTTGATCCTGGAAAAATGTGCCCGTTAATATGTAATGGTAGCTGTCGCCAATGTCTGACTGACAGAGCGGACACCGCCTGTGCGCGTATTCTATTCCTTGCCATGCTAAAGTTTCAACTGGAAATTTAAAATTACATGATCTAAGTTTGTATAAATTTAAAGCATGATTTAGTGGAAGGATAGTTAAATACTTCTCTTGTGTAATCGTTTGCTTAAAGCTATTATAAAATATTCCTTTATTGGACGATCTCATTTTTTCGTGCCAAAATTGTAAGTACTGGTCTTTTAATATTTTCGTTATACTATAACTTGTGAACTTAACATTTACGTTTATTTGATATTCGAACAAATTTGAAATACCAGTGGAGTCAAAAATAAACTTAATATAATTAAGCCATTTAAAATTTAGGTTACTTAGTCGCATCGAGCGGTAAACAATTGATGCATATAAGTCCTCAAATAGTACTAGTTTGCTCCAATAAGCAATCATTCTATTTTGAATTGCAATTTTAAGCGGTTCTCTGCCAAGCTCGCCATATAACATATATGCAGGTGTACTTTTCCTTGAATTTGTTATTTTCCTTAAAAAATCTAGATGAATTTTTTCATAAATTTCGGTATTCTCAAATCCTAGGATTTCACAAGAGTAAGTTAATATAGGAACAATAGTATGATCAAATAGTTTAAGTTGGAGATCAATTGGTAAGTCAAGTTTATTAATTCTTCTGTATAGGAAATGAAGAGCCTTTTTTGCTTGTTGGGCTAAATGTTCTTTGGCTTTATTAAATTTCCCAGTTGGGCTAAATACCATTCCTAAATACTTATAGTTATCAACGATTTCTAGCTCTTCGTTGTTCAGTGTAAATCTATAACGTCTCCACGATCTTCTGTTCGCCCCAAATATCATGACCTTTGTTTTGTTTATGTTGACCTCGAGCTTCCAATGCTGACAATATTCGTTAAAATCACTAAGGCATTTCTGAAAATCGTTTTGTGATCTGGCCAGTATAATTGTATCATCGGCGTACAAAAGGACAATAATTTTTAAATAGTTCGTTAAATCTTCTACTAAATACTCAATCGTTACTCCATCATTATTCCTAGTATCCAGAAATTCGTATAAATCATTTAAATAATAGGAGAAAAGTATTGGAGAAAGATTTTCTCCTTGGCGTAAGCCTATGTTACAAGAAAAGGTTGCGGAGCTATTTCCATTTAGTTGAACGCAAGATTTGATGTTCGAGTACATATTTCGCACAATTCTAAGAATCTTGCCGTCTATGCCCATTGAAATTAATTTTTGGAATAATTCAATTCTAGGGATGGAGTCAAAACAACGTTTAAAATCGACGTACCCAACAAGCTTTTGTTTCTGTAATCTTAATAATTCTGTTAAAAAGTGAAAGGTAAAATATGGTCCGAGGTGGAATGATTTTTCCGGAAACCTGCTTATATAAATCAAGTGTTCGAACTTGATTAAAATAATCTAAGATTTCCTTATCAAAATTGAATAAATCTGCGATAAAATCATCGCTTTCAACAAAATCCTTTGCATTTGAAGTGTGACCATTAGTGTCACCACATAGCATAACATTGTCATGGTTATTACACATATCAATTATTTCATTTTCAAAAATAAGCATTTCATCATGGCTAAAAAATCTGGAAGATTCAGGAGGTATGTAAATAATACCCAATATTACATCTTTATCTATGGACAGAGATCCCTTATTAGCCTTTACCCACATGATATAATCAGACTGAGTTTCTAGAATTTTAAAGTGCTTGACAAGTTTGTCTTTTATAAATAATCCAATACCTCCTGATTACTTTAAAACATTCTGTTTTCTAGGTTGTGATAAAAATTCATAATTCTCAATGCTAATGATATCTAAATCTGATAACATAGTTTCAGTACAGCAAAATATATCATGGATATTGATTAAATTTGTAAATTCCGTGTAATTCAATCTTGATTTAATTCCACACACATTTAAAGATCCTATTGACAATGTTTCATAGTTTCTTTCATTGGTCACTGAACCCCGTCTGTCCTAAGCGGGACCATTTCCGGAGGGCTGGGCCGGCGGTTCTGGAGCTGTTTGGCCGTGAGCGGGCGTTTCTGCACTGTTAATTGGCGGGGGCGCCATGATAACTGGCTCTATGGGTATCTATGCATTGTATTGAGATAATGAATTATTCATAAAGTAATGAGTGTAATAAAGCGAAACAGTTGTTTAATTTGATATTATTACATTTTGTACATATAATGTATAACTCTTAATTTCGTCTATGAAATACTAATTTGTTTCTTTTCTTTTTTACATTTATTTGTTATGCTGAAGATATTGAAGGGTTACCTGACGTCTTGGTGGACAAGATCTCCTTGCTGCCGGATTTACTCAAAGAGTCTCGAGCAAGAAATACGTGTTCCAATTACACTAGAGGTTTTAAACGCTGGACAAAATGGGCTTTGAGTAACGGACTTAACAGTAAGAAGACCTTGCCTGCTAAGACGTTTCATGTGGCTTTATATTTAGCTTCTTAAGTTCAGTCAGCAAATACACCTAGTCCGATTGTTCAAGCATACTATAGTATAAAATGGTTTCATGATCTGTTTGATTTCCATTCTCCAACGGATTCTAGTTTAGTAAAAAACATTCTAGAAGCAGCAAAGCGGAAGCTTGCTAAACCAGTTATTAAAAAAGAGCCGGTTACTATTGATTTGTTAACTAAGATTTCTGAAACATTATTTGCGGAGGGCAATGTTAAAAATCAGAGGACAATTTGTGCATTTCTTTTAGCGTATGCTGGCTTTTTACGTAGCGCTGAACTGTTTCAGTTACGTAGACACGATGTTGTGTTCATAGAGTCTAGTAAAACCGATAAATATCACGATGGTGCGTGGATCCTTATTGCTAGAACAGGAACTATTTTGTGCCCAGTTATGAATCTAGAAAGATATTTTTCATGGGCGAACATTCATTGTGATTCCGATACGTTTATTTTTTGTCACTTAAAAGCAACTAAATCGGGCTACAAAGTTAGAAATGATAGTAAACATTTGGCATACAGTAACCTTAAAGTTTATTTTAAGATGCATTAAGACCTCATGTTAAGGATATAAGTCAATATTGTTTACATTCTCTAAGGAGTGCAGGTGCTACATCTGCTTCTAATCGTGGTATACCTGATATATTGTTTAAGCGCCATGGCAGATGGCGGTCTGAGAATGCCAAAGATGGTTACATTAAAGACTCGATAGAAGAAAGACTAAGAGTGTCTAAGTCATTAGGACTATAAGGGCAAAGAATTTTAGTATTACATATAGTTTGATTCATTCATACTACATTTGCCCGTTCTTTTATGTTCAGCCGGTCTGTTGCACCCACTAGGCTAATACCAAAAAATATTTACTTTTTTGTTTTGTTTTTGGTTTGAGGACATTGGACGGTGGCGGTAAATGTTGCAATGGTTTACACTTAGAGTGTTGTGACATTTACCGCAGCTGGTTTGTCCTTGGGCTATCCGAGGTGTGGTCCATAAGGGAAGTTTCAATTTTACTTACATCCTGCTTAACTGGTATTAAGTTTCATGTGAAAAAATACTGTAGTAAAGTTTATGAGAATTCTGGAATTAATCTCGTTTGATCTATCAATAATTCTTTAGATTTAGTAAATGATTTTGAAAATAGACAGTATTAAGTCTCAGCACTTAATACTTATGACTTTTCAACGCTCTAAACATCTATTCCACAATCTTTATGTACAAACAAATTGACTCCTCTTATCGAAAAAACTACTTTTGCGAGGGAGAAAACTACTTACATGGCAGTTAATGTTAAAAAGGCTTTTTTTTTACTAATGATCGCTCAGATAAATATATCTATTGGACATGCACAGATGTCATTGAAGTTTTAAATTTTGTACTCAATAATTCTTTTCTTAAATTTGGTAAATGTTTATATAAGCAAACCATTGGAATCCCAATGGGTGCCAATTATGCACCTTTACTTGCAAAACTCTTTTTATACTGCTATGAAAGTGAATATATGTTAAAATTATTTAAGTCTGGAGATCTAGCTCTTGTTGATAAATTCAATAGCACGTTTAGATATATTGATGATATTCTAAGTTTAGATAATCCTGTGTTTACAGATAACATTCATTCGATATACCCTTCACAATTGCAACTTAATAAATCTAATACATCCGTTTTAAAAGCATCCTATTTAGATTTGCAACTAGAAGTAAAGGAAGATATATTGAGCATCAATCTTTATGATAAACGTGATGATTTTAATTTTAAAATAATAAATTACCCTTCTTTAGATGGTGATGTTCCTATTTCACCATCATATGGTGTTTTTATTGCACAGTTTATACGATTTGCAAGAATATGTACAGATGTAAAGAAATTCAGCTCTCGCAGTAAACTTATGACGCAAAAACTTCTAAAACAGGGTTTCCGATATTTTAAATTAAGGTAAACTTTCTCAAAGTTTGTTAATGGTCATTATAATATCATATCAAAGTACAATAGTAGTCTTAAATCGCTCATTGCTGATAGTATTGCTCATCCCGATTTTTATGGTGATGTTTTAAAGAAAATTCGTAAAATTAAAATGTTTCCAGCAGGTAGTTGGGCAGATAGACTTAATGAATTACTTGGATTTTATTTAAACCGTGGATATAAAGGCAATATTTTGAAGAGCACTTTCCTTCTTGTTTTTGAAGATGAATACATGAAACAAAAAATTGGGTTGAATATAGCATCCTTTCATAACTAAACTTTTAGTGCTTTGACTTTTATAAAGAATTTGCTAATTCATGTTATCTTTAAAACCTTTTTTTGGCAGACACGTGTTTACTGACTCCGAGTGTTTTGGCTGTGACTTAATTTTCTTCAAATATTTTACGTTTTCAAATAATTTGGAAGGAGAGAATAACATATACAAGTCGCTTTTATTTTTAATAATGTTTTTCTTTATTTGTTCCCAGTTTTAGTACAATGATGCTTTTTATAATGAAACTCTATGATCACACAGTTTTAAACCTTTTATTTTATAAGGCAGATTGTATGTGATGTTTTTGGTTTCTAACGATGACTGCATCGTATCTTTGAAAAGTATTTGCATTAGGTGCTCTGAATTGTTTCCCTCCGTCTGCAGATAGAGTTGGAATCTCTAATCATTGAAGTACTTGGGGTTTACCTTTTCGTTTTTTATTATTATTATTTGTTTTATTGATAAGTTTCCTCAAGTTAATGCATACTTTGATAAGATTTACCTTTTGCGTTTTATCTTTATTAATAATTGTTGGGATAAGAGTGAGGTTTGTGCACATAAACTGGTTTAAACCCCCAGTAAATTTACATTTTACTGACCGTTCCAAGGCGGTATCTAACAATTCTTGATAAACATACCAATTATTTATATATATATATATAGTATTTATGCACTGTGCTGTTTGTAGAGTTTTGTGCTGTTCTATGTTTCTTGTTTGTGATTTTGTGTTCTATGTCTTTGGCGTTTGCCCATTGCCACTGAACCGGGTTTATGTTTAAACTTTTTGCTACTGAGCATGTTTCTGTAGCTTTTTGCATATATATTAACTGATTGTAAAAAGAGCGATTCTGATTACTCCATTTGATATTTATTTTTTATATGAATCTTAAACCAATTTATCTAGTAACGTTATTTTAAACGGTTATATTTCGTATAGCTTTTACAGAAATTGTCAACACATATACGCCCATAGAAATAGCGGTGATAGTGTTATTGACTTTAAAGACCATCTAGTTAACTGCACTCAAATTGTAAAAAACATTATGATGGCATTATTTGGTTAAAATTAGACCGAACTTTCTTTAATATTGAGAAGGATGTATATTTGTGCATCATATATATTGGGCGAAGGTTCACAGGTCTATCATACATATAATGTAGACCTTTTTTATATCCTACAAAATGATTTCACATATTTTTCTGAATTTGGTAAAATATTTATATCTGGTGACTTAAATAGTCGGGTCGACAACAAATGTAATTTTCTGACACATGATAATGTTAATCATGTGTATAACGATTATGCCTCTGTTAGGGCCTCTGTTAAAAAATGTACATAATAGCCATGGGATTAAATTGCTTGATGTTTGTAAATTCGCATTATACATGTTAGAGCAGGTGACAGTTGTAAACATACTTTTTATTTTCAATACAGATCTTCTGTTATTGATTACTAATAAACTATGTAACTCTCCAATGATATCCAACTTTACTATTGACGATTTCAATGAATGGAACGATCACGCCCAATACCTTTTTGATAATATTGTAGCATTTTTTCAACTAGTTACAAGACATTCACTGATGTTAAATTTAATTGGGATAATACTCCACGTGAACAATTTCGCACTGTTTTCAATGATATTGTTAACTATTCAAAAAGATTGTCAATGAATGATGTTTTAGAAAGATTTACGGCTACAATCTGCAGTGTCGCGGACCCGTTATTTTCTAAACGTTGTAGTTACAGTAATAAACCATTGTTTGATTTTGTTTGATAAAGCATGTGATAATGCACTACGATTAAAGAAATTTTATTTTGTGCAAATGTTATCAATAACTTCCGCACAGGCACCGCTTCCCTGATTAGCCATAACATGGTGAATGGCTCAAAGTTCCGATACACAGTGTTTAATGCTTCAGCATTGTAGTAATGTCCGGAATCAATGCGACCTCTACGCGAATAAGCTTCCATTCGTACATTGGTTTCAAGAGTTTCAAGAGTTTATTGGCGAATCGGCATGTTTGCCTTTGGCCATTTACAAACTATCTACTTATGGCCAAGACACAAAAGAATAATGATTTATAAAGCAATTATGTGATAACATAACATACAGAAGCAATATCCTATTAATATATACGAAAATATAACCAATAGAAGCAGCTTAACTTCTAGCTTTTCTTGTCTTAATTTCATAGCATTATATATAAACTTAGCTAAGTTTTGTAAAAATAATTCCCTCTTTACTGACATCAAATATTTAAATTTAGCCATATTTGGCCAATTAAATATAATATGATATTTTTTTCTGATAGGCTGCACAACAACATAAAAAATGATATTCAGACTCCACAGTGTTATGTGAACAGATAGATAGATAGATTCTTAATCTTGATAATTATTTTCGGTGTTTATCATTTTTGACACACGTTAAATATTGTTAAATAAAAATTCTTGTTTAAATCTACAATGGTATTCCATTTATTATTTTGGTTGAAATGTTATGTTATCATACCACGTTTTAACATATTGATCCCGTACTCGTTGGGTTAACAAAGGAAAATAATTGTAATCGATATTAAAATCAACTAACAAGTTACCATAACCCATTCTGTTTAACAAATCAGACATCGCTGAGTGCCATATTTCTTTACTAGCAAGACGTATGTTATTATTATGATAACTATTGGATTGAATACACGGTACATTAATGAATTCGGATTCATATTAATTTGTATCCAATATTTTAATGCCCTTTCTTTACATATAACTGACAATGGGAACCGTCCTAGCTCGCCTAAAACGGCGGTATTGGATGTCTGTTGTTTAACACCAAGAATATGTTTGCAAAACTTTAAATGAAGTTTATCTACCTCGCTATGATCATAAGCTCCCCAAATCTCCGATCCATATAAAATAATTGGTACAACTAGAACATCAAACAACGATAGGTTAGTTTTAAAATCTAGTGTTAATCTACTAAAACAGATAGAAGAGGGTTGTATGCCTTTAAAGCCTGTTCATTCAGAAATTTTACAGCATTATTCATATTCCCCAGTATAAGAAAAGTTAATTCCTAAGTAACAAAAGTTATCCACCACTTCAACAGTTTCGTCATTAATTGTCCATCTAAATTACATTGGCTTTCCTGCTTTCAAACACTCATATTTTAGTTTTTTATGTTGATTTTTAAACCCCAGTAGCATGAAAACATATATAGAGAATTTTGAAGATGCCGTGAACTTACAGGATCAGTGGTAAATAATGTGATATCATCCGCAAAAAACAGCATAAAAATAGATAGTGTATCAATGTCTGACTCAGTTAAATTGTAAAAGTCAACAGAGTCTTTAACATCACTGATAAACAAAATGAATAAAAGGGAGGATAATGGCTCCACTTGTTTAACACCAAGTGATATATCAAACATATCAGAGTAGGACATATTACTAGCATCCTTAACACAAGCCTTAACACTTCTATATATAGATTTTATCATATTTATTATCTTGGAGCTAACTCCAGATTGTACTAATTTTACCCACAATGCATCATGGATAACAGTATCGAACGCTTTTTCGTAATCAACAAATGCACAATATAGTTTATGTTTGCTTAGAATAGTATTCTGAATTAATGCATGTAAATCCGAACTGTAATTCATTATATACATGATTGTTCTCACACCATTTATCAATTCTATTTCGAAGAACCAAGAAAACATCTTAGCAGTTATATTAACTAAAGTTATTCCTCTATAATTTGCCGGATCAGAACGATCACCTTTTTTTAAAAATTGGGACAATAAACCCTTTACTCCACGCTTCTGGGTAGACACTCTTCTGAAATATGTAATTAAATATTTTTGTCAAATAAGGAGCATTAAATTCTTTGGAATCTATGAAAAAATAGCAACAACATTAGATGTGTCACGTTATTACGTTTCAGACTTGAAATGATTTTACATATCTCATCAACAGAGTAGTCGCAATCCAATTCTTTAGTTTCAATAGTATTCACAGAATCAGGATAATCGATTAAATCGAAATTGCTGGGATGGGGTGTATTTGATATATTTTTGAAATGCTGAACAAATTCATCAAAACGTGTTATTAGAATTTGTATTTTTTTTTACCTTTATACGTATTAATATATTTCTAAAATGATCTAGCATTTGTCTTGCTAAGTGTAGCTAATGTACATTTTTCAATAGATGAAAACCTTTGTTTAGCTTTATTTACAATACAAAGCTCTAGCATTCAAATATAATAATCTGTTATTAAGTGTAGGATTTTCAGAATACAGCAATTTACAATTGTAAAAATCCAATTTACGTTGCTTACACGTGTTATCAAACCAAAGCGACTGTTTTCTGTGCGTTGAACTATTTCTGTTGGTAACACAGACAATACCAAACTGAAAATTAAATATGCGTTCATAACACAGAAACAATAATATATTTGTATGTTATTTTTTAACCAATAATTACAAAAAAAAACAAACAAAGAAAAACACGCTGTTAGTTTACAAAGAGACAAATTTCACTGTACCCCGCTTTCTTATCGAAATATTTCAGTACGTAAAACTCACAGAAACTACAGTGTCCTATAAGATATACCTCACAGCTATATTTAACATTATCAGTTCCGATAATAAAACATGTATTTTTAATACGGATAAAACAGGTATTAATAGAGCTGCTGTGTGTGCACAAAGGAAGTATTGTAAAAAAAAATCATTCGTAAAAAGAAAAACTTATCGATAAAAATTGAAGAATATTGAGAATTTAAGGAAAAATAAACCTTTTAAATAATAAAAAGTTGTAACATTTCTTTGGAAGATTTTAAAACATTTTTTGAAACTCTAAGCATCAATACGTTTGATTGCAATAACGATGAGGCTGAACAATCTTGTTCAAGTCATGATTTTAATGAAGATAATGCTACATTTCCAGAGTTAGACCAACCTATTTCTGTTATTGAAGTACGTAGTACAATAAAGCATTTAAAATGTAATACATCGGCTGGTAGAGACTGTATTTTAAATGAGTACTTGATTGAATGTATTGACACATTACCAAGCAACTTTTGTGATATATTTAATACCATTTTACGGTCGGCTTTCTTTCCAGAAAAGCGGACAGAAAGTATTATTATTCCTCTTTATAAAAAAGATTCTGTTAATGATATCAATAATTACATAGGTTGTTATTGTTTTTTAAAAAGTATTTACAATAATTTTAGATAAGCTCATCGAGTCATTTTGTGAATCTAATGCTACTATTTTGAATGCGAGATTCGGATTTCGAAAGTTGACGCAATTTACATTTTAATGTCTATTTAGCAAAAAATATATATTAATGAAAAAAATATGTTAGTTATACCGACATGCTTAAGTGTTTTGATAGTATTTATGGCAATGTTTTGTGGCTTAAACTGTATACAGCTGGTATATTACTAAGAATAGTGAAAGATATGTGTGAACATGTTAAAACTTTTGTGAAATCATGTACTTCTTACTCAGAATACTTAAGTTATGCCGTAGGCCTGTGTCAAAGGGAGATTATATCCCCAATTCGTTTTTCCCTATTTATAGAGGACTTAGAATTATATATGCAAGTTTTGATGATATTGTACTGGCCCCAATTTCTCGAAACTTCTTAAGTCTCTTATAACAGGATTAAGCTAAAATCACTATTTTTGTTTTTCAATAATTTGAATAATATTTACTTCTTTAAGAGTTTTTATAGTTTAGATAGGAATTATCTATATGTTCATTTTATTAAACAATTTTTCATTTATCAAAATTCAATTAAAGTATGTATTTTGGCTAATTGAAATAACCTACTTAAGCCTGCGAAGCTTAAGAAGTTTCGAGAAATTGGGGCCTGATTATGTCTCTGTTTGCAGATGATATGGCCATTTGAGGGAAATCGCCCGGTGAAGTCATAAACCATAATTAAACAATCTTTACTTATATAACAATGCATGGGGCTTATAGATAATACATCAAAGACAAAAATAATGGTTTTTCGCAAATGGGGTAAAATACGTGGATTGGAAATATGATGGCCGTACTATCGATGTTGTTTATAATTTTAACTATTTAGGTTCTGTGATAAATCACACTGGAAGTTATACATTGAATCAAGAGCAGTTCGTTGTAAAAGCGCATAAGGCTATCTTTTGTTGGCTCAATATTAAATTATGCCTGTGAAATTTGGGGTTTTAAAAATTGAAAAGTAATAGAACGTTTTTATTTTACGTTTTGTAAGCGATTGTTACAGGTTAAAATAAAACATGTAATATTACAGTATATGGATAACTAGGTAGATATCCTTTATGTATTAATAGATATGTCAGATTATCAAATACTGGTTTAAAATTTACAACAGTTATAACATTAAAATAAAGTCTGTGTATAAACAGGCCATTGATGACTGTAATAAGGGTCGTATTAAATGGGTTTCTAAGGTTATTTTTTGAAAGGATTATGGTTTTGCATATTTATTTAATAATCCAAATAGTGTACGTTATAATATATTTATAAACGAATTTAAATGTAGAATTATAGATACATTTAAATAAGAATGGTATGGAAACATTTGTAATAGTTCTGTTTTTATTATGTATAGAATTTTTAAACTTTCCTTTGATTGTGAAACATATTTAGACTTAATTCCAAAGAATATCTTTCATATATTGAAAAATGTGGCTTTAATTTCCTTCTTGTTTAAAACAGACATTTTCATATACTTATTTTTGTTCCTTTTCGCCTGTTTCATCTTGTTAGCTTGTTTCACTTGTACTTCATATTAATCATTGTAATTCTTATCTATGTGACATAAACTCAGCTCTCAAGCACTTTTTCACTTTTTTATGAGTAAATATTCTTTTGAGGATTGGATAGTGGTTAAATGTTATGAAATTGGGTGGTCAGAGTATATAAACACAATTATTTTTTTCCAAACTTTAATAACGGTATACATCGCATGATAGTGAACACAACTCTAGTATGTACAAAGGCCTGCAGTAGTGATAAGAATAACATAAGACAGTAGGTGGAGCTTGATATTCATTAGCAGCTCCGAGTGATCAAAGTTACATTTTGTATGAATGGAATACCAAATATCTCCCTCAATTAATTGTTAACCTTAACGAACATTAACGAAACTGCCAGTTACTACATTTCTTAATAAGCCATTATAGTGCCATACCTGGAACTGTAGAACTTAATCTGATTGTTGTTAGTGCTTTATACATGTATATGTCTGTTCACTCAGAGTTTCCCTGGATTGTTGAAAAGAAACAGTGACACACGTTTCCCTTTGTTTTCCGCTTGACTTGTCAGGCTCATGAAAATCACTGTTCGGAATGTGTTGTAAATGTCTTCGATATCTGTATTTGTTCCATTTTCTACAGCTACATTCATTAAAGGCAATGTATGTGCAAAATATCTCTTTTTGTAGAAATGTTTTTTTTTTTTTTTTGGTCTTCTTGTCGTTTCTTTGAACAATTGACCGTCTATACCATTATGGTCTAGTGATTTCCAGCATACATGAAAGAAACGTGCGAACATTCCTGATCAGCTGATTAGGACTAAATTATGTTGCTTCCATAAACTTTGTAAACTTATCAAATGTGAAGGGTGTACCGTTATCGGTCACTAGCTCTGTGGCGTCGCCACAATGTGAGAACATGTTTAACATTTTCCAACCACGTTATCACTTTTTGTTGGTTTTCTTGGCATTTTGACCGTTTGGAATTAATTTCACAATGTCCTTGGATATTCCTGGCCACCAAACTGTCAAGCTAGCTAGGTTCTTACTTTTAGTATTTCCTAGTGACTTGTATATAATTGTTATAAAATTCTGAGTGTAATTTGTCTGTTTTAACAATTCTACTCCTGTACAGCAGTACATCTTTGACCACAGAATAGTCATTTCGTGATGGTAAATACGGCTTTATTTCCTGTGTGAGTAAGTTTTCCTTTTCCGGCCATCCATGCCTTGTGAACGTAATAACCCTTGTTGTAATGAATGTTTTCATCGTTTTGTGTGACTGTATTATTTGCTGTAGTCGAATATTACTTTAAGGAATAGTTTCAGTGACCATTTCTATATATGTATTTACTACATTCTCAAAAATTTGAACAAACTCATTCAATTGAGACCAAGAGAGGGTATCTGACACAACCATTTCTTTTCCCGTAGTCTCTGACATCTTAAAGGTGCTTTGTTTATGCCCTCTTGTTGATAAGCGATATCAGCGGTTTGTAATATTTGAATATGACAAATGAATCTATAAGATATTTTTCAAACTTTTCGCATGTCCATACCGACGCGGTAATTTCTTTCTCAATCTGCGCGTATTTCTTTTCTGCGTCGGACAAAGTTCTCGAACAATATGCTACCGACTGCTATACGCGCTAACAATTAGGGTTTGATCTGTCAAAAACACATAAGTCGGCGCGTTTGTCAACAAATCTTTAAAAAATTGGACGGCTTTATCTGCGGAACACCCCATTGCCAAACAGATTTTGACCTCAACAATTCATTCATCGGGCTCATGATTAAAGACAAATATGGCGTGTATGCCTAGATAATTAGTCATTCTTACCACGCGTCTCAATTCCGCGACATTGTTTGCCCCACTGAGGTCCTTTACTGCTTAGACCTTTTTTCGTCTGTCTGAACAAACATCAGTTTTTGTCTCATTTCAGGTCCGACTTTTTATCCTTTGCAGGACTTTACCCAAAATTTATATAATGCTCCTGTACGTCTTTACTTTAGACGACAATGGTATCCATAATGACATCAGCACCTGGCACACAATCTAAAAGCTCAGACACTTCTCTTTGAAATATTTCTGGTGCTGAAGATATCCCGAACGGCATAATTACTGTCGTCAATCGCGAGCTATTGTCATCAAGCGGTAACTGATAAAAACATTCGTTGTATCTTATTTTAAAAAGACTTTGATGTTCACAAGTTTCGGTAAAACATCATCAAGATTTGGTATCATATAGCGTTCTCGTTTTACGGATTTATTTAGCTTTTTTTAGATCGACAGTCACACATATTCTTACATTTCCATTCGGCCTAACTACTGGAACAATCGGTGCACACCAGTCTGTCGCTTCCGTTACTTTCTTTATGACACGGTCATTTAGCATGTCATTTAGTGCTTTTTACACACTTCGGCAAAAGTGGAATTGGTACGCGACGCGCTGTATTCACACTGTACAGCTGTGCATCTGGTTCGAGCTATATTTTTACCGGCACGCATTTCATGGTACCTTCGGTTCCAAATATGCTTTGTTTAATTTAACTTAACTCTGTAGTAAAATCATAGCCCTCGCCTTCTACTTAGTAGACTATTTTGATTTTCTGCGACCACGCACACGCGAAACAGAACTGTTGTACCATCTCTGTACATATCAGCAATGAAGTAACCCTTACAAACAATTTGACCACCTGGGTCTCGAAGCACCGAAGACGAAGGCTTTAGCGCCGGGCGCTTTTTCAAAGATTTGAAAGTGTATTTAGAAATGATTGTAGCGTCTGACCCTGAATCAATTAGTACTCACTGTTTTGGGTTATTGCTTTGGTCATTTTATTCGTTGTCGCTTGTGTAGTTCATAGTTGATACTACGTGTATTTCACTAACACTTTTGCAGCACGCTACAGAATGATTACTTTTCCACACATCCGGCATTACTGGGACTTCGCTGGGCAGTTTCCCCGACGAACCGTGCCTACGGTTGCACCGAGAACACTGTGGTATTGTGAAAGCTTCATCACTTCGTTGACGTCGAAAACATTGTTTGGATTTCGGCAGGCCACGCCCGCCACCAGACTTATACTTTGCTCCTTTAAGCTCATCCAATTCGGCAGGCCCAGTCACCTGTGCTCGAACCCGTCCCTTTACACGTTTTGTCACTCTGTATTTCCGTTAAGACGGCTTTTTCCAATGTTAGATTGCCATCTAACTGCATTTTCTCTGACAACTCTTTGTCGAAATTTCGACTACTATGCCATCACGGATTTGTTTTGATGTTATGGTAGCGTTGAACTCGCAGCTCTCAACCAACTCGTAAAGACTCCCGGTGAAAGATTCGAACAATTCTTCTTTTGTTTGTTTTCGAGAATAAAACTTTGCTGTTTCAAGAGTTAATGTTCCTTTTCGGTGTGAAATGTCCGTGACTTTTTCAAACACGGTATCAAATTACTTTTGATCATCTGCCGAACGTCCAAAACTTTAAAATAAATGTTCAGCGTCTTTTCCCATGGAGTAGATTAAACATGAAATTTGCACCTCTTCTTTTTTGTGCAATTTGGTAACTGTCCTATAACGTATAAAACCGTCTCTCCAATCTTCCCATTAAGTCGGTGATGAAAATTCAAAATTATCCGGCGGATGAAACTTGTTCATTTTGTAATTCGTGAAAGTTTAATTCGTTGGTGCAGAAAAAAGCAAGTTTATTAGTACTGAATATAATACATTTTTTTTATCTAATTATACCCATTCTGAATGGCAGTGAATATCACTTCTGACACCATGTTATGAAATAGGGTGGTCAGTGTATATAAACACAATTCAATGTTTTGTACTTTAATAACGATATACATCTCATGATAGTAAAAACAACTCTGCTATGTACAAAAGCCTGCAGCAGTAATAAGAATAACATAAGACAGTAGGTGGAGCCTAATAAATATATGCAGCTCTGAGTAATCATAGTAACATTTAATATCAATTGAATACCGAGCGTAATAAATTATTAATTTATTTCCCCTAGAATAATCAGCACCAGGGAAAAAACACGGTTTAAATCATCACCATTTGCGTGCTTAGTGTTAATAAACTGGTCCTCATTTCTCGAAACTCTTAATAATGCAAGTAAAAATACAAGGGACAAGCCCAGTAGTAAAACATATACAATACTGTTCAAAGGCACAAGATAAGGACCAAAACGACACCAAACTCTAACGTACAAACATTACAGACAGTCCACACACGTATCAAAATAGCTTTACTGCTGAACGATGGTATTACCGCCTTTGAAGCCTACGCCTGCTTACTTCATTTAGCAAAATGACTTATCTTAACATCGCATATCGTGGTTATCATAAACCTTATTGCGTTTCGTCTCCAGTCTCATAACTCTGCATGTGGGGAAAATAGCACATGTTATACAAAAATAGACCTGTAATAAGGGACTTAAGTCTGTTCGAGATATTAGTTTGTTCTCAGATGAAATTTCCAATTTGTTGGCAGTCAGTATTTGGCCAAAGGCAGACAGAGAAATAGTATCAAAATGAGTCAAAGGTTCGAGGTTAATTCTCGCATGATTTTCTGTGCTGCTTGGACAATTCTGCACGAGGAATCTGTCCCAAAACTCCATTGTTTGGCGTTATTTTTCCCGTATCTCAATTATTCTGGCGTTGTTTCTTCGTACTGAATTATCAAAATCGTGTTTTTGTTTCGTCACGTGCATTCAATTTAAACTCTGGTGTAATTTCTATTGTTTAAATAATTCTACCAAATAGACGGATAATTTGCTATATAAATAAAACAATATACATAAATGTATTGCATTTATTTTAATATATATACTGCAAGGAAGATTTGAACGCAATATGATATATATGAGCATGATTATACAAGTTGGAAGAAATAGTCTTTCTTTTGTGCTGTTCTTCCATGTTTCTTGTTTGTGATGTATTGTTTTTGTGTTCTATGTCTTTGGCGTTTACCCAGTGCCATTAAACCGGGTTTATGTTTAAACTTTTTGCTTCTGAGCTTGTTTCTGTAGTTTTTCACATAAGTATTTCATTCATAAAGTAACATGTGAATAATACATAAACGTACACCATGGGTTCAAGTCTGACAAAGTAACGACGATTGCATGATCATGTAATATAAACATAATTAGCTAAGGTAATGCATGCACAAATGCCAAAGTTTCAGTATTATTCAAACACAAGTATTGTATATACGCAGTGAATGCATCTTGCTCATAACGAAATCTGAGCTTGCATAACAGCAATTTATTACAGTCTTCATACTGTATGGAATTGCTTCCTGAAACAAAATCTCTGAAAATGGCCGTATCTTTTAAAGCTAAGTCGGTTCTGACGAAATACCATGTTTAGATCAGTATAAAAACGTGCACGTACTGCTGCTGTGTACTGACAAGCAAACGCAACATGTTAAGTATTGTCAAAGAAAAACGCTTTTGCAAATTAAACACACGGAGTGCAGTAAAGTTGCAATGTCAAGTCTCAAGACAGCAATGAAGTGCGATTATTTGTAGTCTGCCACACAGCACATGTTTAATTTGTTTCAATGTTGCTTTTTGTACATATTCTATGTGTCGCCGTGAGTAATCATTTTACATCTTAAAGCTGCACACTCAGATAAACAACATTTTATGTCCTTGAATGAGCTAGTTTTTGCGTAAACGTCTGGAAAATAGTGATCTAAGACGGCTGAAAAAATCACGATCGCATTCGAAAATTGATGTTTAATGGCTAAAAGCGCTACTTCTGTTCCAATTTCTCGAAAATTGTTCGGCGTAACAAGGTTTTAGTTAAATTACTAAAACTTCCTTTAAACAAAGTCCATGTTATAAGATAAGATGAATTTAATTTCAAATCATGGGTCACTTGAAGTATGGCATGTGAATCACAAAAGACATCACATAGAAAATAAATAGGATTAGGTCATCGGCAAAAAGTGAACAAAAGTTAAAATTATTAATGGAAATCTGGTCATCTATGTCATGCTGTGGTAAATTGTTAAGAAATAGTTTTGAAAATATTTTTTAGTGAGGCTATCACCAAATTAACATGCATATAGTTATTAGTGTTCATGTCTTTTTATAATGTTTTAGAAAGGACAACTTATTCCTACATTATATGTTGAAAAGTATTGAATAAATTACCGTGTCGAGCGCCTAAACAAAATCTGCAAAACATGCAAAAAACATTCTTCCATTATTTAATTATTTTCGACAAGGGTTCTTAACCAAACATGAGGTCAGTTGTTCTTGTTTTGGGTTGAACACCAATTAGAGATCTATTTATTTTGTCATTAGTGACAAATATTTTTTGGAGTCTTTCATTTAAAAATGTTTTTTGATAGATATGATATAATATCGTTATCCCTTGTGGTTAGATGATTTATTTGGAAAATTTCCTTTATACAATGGCCTGATGTTGCATTTTTTTCATGCAGTAGAGTAATTTCTTGTAGAAAGTATTAAGTATTTTAAGGATACCTGGTATATCCTGGTATATAAATACATTTGGGCCATATGTTTACAAGTCGTATTGTCAATACCGCAATACAAAAACCATTGTAGAAAAACATATTCTAGTACAATGAGGAGTACACAAGTATACAGATGACAAGTACAAAATACTACATAAATATACACAAAATAGTTAGTGAACTGTTTCATATACGACTATAAAGGAACTGCTTTTATAAAGATAATTTCTATTAGAACTCTTCAAAATGAGAATATTACAAAAGTTATAGCAGAACTTACATCGTGGCCTTAGCTTGATCCTGTTTTAAAAAAGTTAGTTTGAGAAATTGGGGTCAGGTGTATATTTTTATTAAAGAATGTCGTATGTACTTCAATAATCTGAAGTCCATTTGATCGTATACAATGGCAAAATTATTAAAGAAATAATTATTTCCCAATTGTTCATTTCTGTTACTGTTTTAAGCTTAATGTACACAAACATCTAGCAAAATAGTAATAAAAATAATATTAGTATGATTTTATTTCACGACAAACATTGACTAAGATCTTTTTTGAAACGGGCCCCAGGTGATTCATTTAAAGGTACTCTCTGGTGGTTTGTTAAATGCACTTTTAACGGATTACTTTTTTTTTTTAAATATGAAATAAAGTGTTTTAAATCATCGTGAGTGTTAAAAACTAAGATACTGACAGCTGGAATCCTTCAACAAATGTTGATGTATGCTCAAATATTGTCTTTGAAGGCCACCATTTCCAAAACTGCAGCTACATTGTGATCTAATATGACAAGCCAATTACGTACATGCAGCGCATCAACTTGCTTATCTAAGACGGAAAACCAATTTAATACATGTAGTGCAGCAACTTTCTTATCTAATATGACACGCCGATTAAATGCATGTAGCGCAGCAACTTTCTTATCTAATATGACACACCGATTAAATGCATGTAGCGTAGCAACTTTCTTATCTAAAATGACACGCCGAATAATGCATGTAGCGCAGCAACATTCTTATCTAAAATGACACGCCGATTAAATGCATGTAGCGTAGCAACATTCTTATCTAATATGACACGCCGATTAAATGCATGTAGCGCAGCAACTTTCTTATCTAATATGACACGCCGATTAAATGCATGTAGCGTAGCAACTTTCTTATCTTATATGACACGCCAATTAAATGCATGTAGCGCAGCAACATTCTTATCTAAAATGACACGCCGATTAAATGCATGTAGCGTAGCAACATTCTTATCTCATATGACACGCCGATTAAATACATGTAGTGCAGCAACTTTCTTATCTAATATGACACGCCGATTAAATGCATGTAGCGCAGCAACTTTCTTATCTAATATGACACGCCGATTAAATGCATGTAGCGTAGCAACTTTCTTATATAAAATGACACGCCGATTAAATGCATGTAGCGCAGCAACATTCTTGTCTAATAAAACACGCCGATTAAATGCATGTAGCGCAGCAACTTTCTTATCTAGTATGACACGCCGAATAAATGCATGTAGCTTAGCAACTTTCTTATCTAGTATGACACGCCGAATAAATGCATGTATTGCAGCAACTTTCTTGTCTTAAATGACACGCCGAATAAATGCATGTAGTGCAGCAACTTTCTCATCTAAAATGACACGCCGGTTAAATGCATGTAGTGCAGCAACTTTCTTGTCTAAAATGACACGCCGGTTAAATGCATGTACCGCAGCAACTTTCTTGTCTAAAATGACACGCCGATTAAATGCATGTATTGCAGCAACTTTCTTGTCTAAAATGACACGCCGATTAAATGCATGTGGTGCAGCAACTTTCTTATCTAAAATGACACGCCGATTAAATGCATGTGGTGCAGCAACTTTCATATCTAAAATGACACGCCGATTAAATGCATGTAGTGCAGCAACTTTCTTAACTAAAATGACACGCCGATTAAATGCATGTAGCGCAGCAACTTTCTTATCTAATATGACACGCCGATTAAATGCATGTATTGCAGCAACTTTTTTTATCTAATATGACATGCCGATTAAATGCATGTAGCGCAGCAACTTTCTTATCTTAAATGACACGCCGAGTAAATGATATAGCGCAGCAACTTTATTATCTAATATGACACGCCGATTAAATGCATGTAGCGCAGCAACTTTCTTATCTTATATGACACGCCAATTAAATGCATGTTGCACAGCAACTTTCTTATCTAATATGACACGCCGATTAAATGCATGTATTGCAGCAACTTTCTTATCTTATATAACACGCCGATTAAATGCATGTATTGCAGCAACTTTCTTATCTTAAATGACACGCCGATTAAATGCATGTAGCGCATCAACTTTCTTATCTAATATGACACGCCGATTAAATGCATGTAGCGCAGCAATTTCCTATCTAAAATGACACGCCGATTAAATGCATGTTGCGCAGCAACTTTCTTATCTAAAATGACACGCCGATTGAATGCATGTAGCGCACCAACTTTCTTATCTAATATAACACGCCTATTAAATGCATGTATTGCAGCAACTTTCTTATCTTAAATGACACGCCGATTAAATGCATGTAGCGCAGCAACTTTTTTATCTAATATGACACGCCGATTAAATGCATGTACCGCAGCAACTTTCTTGTCTAAAATGACACGCCGATTAAATGCATGTATTGCAGCAACTTTCTTGTCTTAAATGACAAGCCGATTAAATGCATGTATTGCAGCAACTTTCTTATCTAACATGACACGCCGATTAAATGCATGTATTGCAGCAACTTTCTTATCTAAAATGACACGCCGATTAAATGCATGTAGTGCAACAACTTTCTTATATAAAATGACACGCCGATTAAATGCATGTACCGCAGCAACTTTCTTGTCTAAAATGACACGCCGATTAAATGCATGTATTGCAGCAACTTTCTTGTCTAAAATGACACGCCGATTAAATGCATGTGGTGCAGCAACTTTCTTATCTAAAATGACACGCCGATTAAATGCATGTGGTGCAGCAACTTTCATATCTAAAATGACACGCCGATTAAATGCATGTAGTGCAGCAACTTTCTTAACTAAAATGACACGCCGATTAAATGCATGTAGCGCAGCAACTTTCTTATCTAATATGACACGCCGATTAAATGCATGTATTGCAGCAACTTTTTTTATCTAATATGACATGCCGATTAAATGCATGTAGCGCAGCAACTTTCTTATCTTAAATGACACGCCGAGTAAATGATATAGCGCAGCAACTTTATTATCTAATATGACACGCCGATTAAATGCATGTAGCGAGGCAACTTTCTTATCTTATATGACACGCCAATTAAATGCATGTTGCACAGCAACTTTCTTATCTAATATGACACGCCGATTAAATGCATGTATTGCAGCAACTTTCTTATCTTATATAACACGCCGATTAAATGCATGTATTGCAGCAACTTTCTTATCTTAAATGACACGCCGATTAAATGCATGTAGCGCATCAACTTTCTTATCTAATATGACACGCCGATTAAATGCATGTAGCGCAGCAATTTCCTATCTAAAATGACACGCCGATTAAATGCATGTTGCGCAGCAACTTTCTTATCTAAAATGACACGCCGATTGAATGCATGTAGCGCACCAACTTTCTTATCTAATATAACACGCCTATTAAATGCATGTATTGCAGCAACTTTCTTATCTTAAATGACACGCCGATTAAATGCATGTAGCGCAGCAACTTTTTTATCTAATATGACACGCCGATTAAATGCATGTACCGCAGCAACTTTCTTGTCTAAAATGACACGCCAATTAAATGCATGTATTGCAGCAACTTTCTTGTCTTAAATGACAAGCCGATTAAATGCATGTATTGCAGCAACTTTCTTATCTAACATGACACGCCGATTAAATGCATGTATTGCAGCAACTTTCTTATCTAAAATGACACGCCGATTAAATGCATGTAGTGCAACAACTTTCTTATATAAAATGACACGCCGATTAAATGCATGTAGTGCAGCAATTTTCTTATCTTATTTGACAAGCCGATAGCAACTTTCTTATCTAAGATGGGAAGACAATTAAAAACATGATATAAACATGGAGCTGAAATTCACTTCATTATTTTTGGAAAGATACGCACTTACGTGTGTTTACTTTATTTTAAAATAAAACAAACTTTAACCAAACTGATCCTGGGTCGTAGATTAATTAAATGTTGATTTCCTATTACCTTCGCTATGAGGGTTATTTAAATGCGTCAGTCAAGTCCCTTGTAGGCACAAACATTAAAATGGACAAACAGTCGATAGTTCAGGTAAAAGAAACCGTTAACTTTAAAGCGAGTTAATACCATGAATCAAACTTTTAACGAAAATATGTTTATTGCTTCAGAGGCAGCTATGTAGCGGAAAAAGTTACGAAACGAAATCTGCAAAACCCTTATCATTTTGCGAATTAGAGGGGGTGCTGAAAAGGTTTTGACTTTAGTCGATATTCAGACTCTGTATGTTTAAGCAAAATCAACATATACGTGTATTTAATGTAAGTTTGGGCACGTGTGGCAGATTGTTTGGTCATCAACAGCACTGTACGTTAATCGTACCACTGTTTCATCAACGTTGAGAGCCATTACTCAGATTTTTGTCTGAAAAATAACTCAATGATGTGTTTTGATTACAAAAGAACACAGATGGATCGCATTGGTCTTCTTGCAAGAACTATTAATGAAGCCAATACATGGTCAGGGTCATTGGTCGGGCTGTGAGTCAGAAATGGTGAAGATATATGTTTAACATACCATTGTATACATAATAATTATTTATATAATTATGAGAAACTGTAAATGGTTACATCAACACATCTCCGAGCCATGTTATCACCTATAGCCAGCGTATAATCTGTAGCTCGGTAGCAAAATATAACACTCACATGGTCGTTCAAGGATATTATCACTAAACCACAGAATTAATGACTTCAGTATGGATCTTTCGTTTTCATAACTTATCAGTTTCTTTGTCATGTCCATCACTTCCGGGCAAACCGCGGCGCACCACGTGAGCGCAGTAACTGTCACAATACGAAGTTCCGGTGCTCTGGGCGGCCCGTCCACGAGGCGGCCGGACGAGGTTTTAATGTGAGAGCCGTCACTTGTGCTTCGCAGGTCAACTTTGTCACAAGGTAAGGCAGGCTGGAGTATTGATATACTTCTGCTATGAGCACAAATTCATGAGCCCGTTAAATAGAGTTTTTAATTGTGAATTAATTGTGAATTAAAATTATTTACGTTCCATATATTTGTAATTTGGCTTTTCATATGTGTGTGAATTAATCTCATGTCAGTATAAATTTTGCAAAAACACGGGACGGGAGGTGAGTTTTTTACAAAGCAGGTTCGTTAAAATAAGAGGAATATTGTTCTTTCTTTACTTTGGTAATCTGTCTGGTAAGTATTGTTTATGTTCCTGTTTGGAGCAAATTTGCAGATTACTTTTGCATTACGAATTAAATTGCTAAACCTGTTGTGTTTTTTTATCTAGACAAATTTATGAAGAAAATAACAATACTATAACAAGTATGTTTGTCAAGCGGCTGATGTTTCTTGTGGTGTTAATTAGTAATACATTAGTAATTGTGGTCTAAGTACTCAAAGATTGTCCACCTTCTTGTTTATTTTATAATCCTTGGAAATTAATGTTTCGTTTTTCCAGCTGTTACCATAGTTTCATTTGATTACTTTAGTAAGTCACTTTGATAGTAATACAATAAAATACACGAGCCCAGTATCGGGAAATATAGCGATGGTAACACAATTAATTTAAGTCTGTATTTGCGTTTCTCAATCACCTGACTAAACTAACCGCACCTGTTTTTTAAAGAGTATTCGGTGGTCATATAATTTTTAATTAAAGCGTTTGGAAGTTAAAAAAAAAACCATTTCAATGCCCACTGGAAAAGGGAAGTGTGGACTTGCCCTGTTTAAAGACGCACGGTTTAGGCCCAGCAGGCCCCGTGTTCTCGAAACTTATTATATATCTCGTATAAGAGGATAAAGATAAGCTCGCTATTTTTGTGTTTCAATAATGTGCGTTATATTTACTTCATTAAGAGGTTTTTTATACTTAAGATATGAACTATCATTATAATAATTACAAGAAACCATTTTTCATAACAAAATTCAATAAAAGTATTTTGGCTGATTGATGAAAAAAGCTTAAGAAATTTCGAGAAAATGGGGCCAGACTCTAAACACAACGACATAATATCAACCTGACAGAGAACATATAATTTCAATTTTCTTCGGACAATTCTTAAACTAACTATTAATGACCCTACATGACTCGTAGCCAAAACAATAAAAACTGGCGTAACAAAAATTAGTTCCGCTTTCTCTCTCGACCCTTTTTTGCATCCGACCCTATTTTTGCAACCGACTTTATTTGTTTAGTATTTGCCACCGGCTAAATTTGATCAGCCCGCTAATTACTCTTTTCATATTTCGGTAGTTTATTGCACCGGAAAAAACGCATAAAGGAACTATTTTTAAAGGGCGCATTAGTTAAAGCTGACCCAGACAAAATGGCCTGTTTTAAAATTTGGATAGAATTCCATATTCAGACAAACTTGATATAAAAATTGATATATTCCGACCTAATGTCCTTATTCTTGGCAGTACATGTATTATCGAAGTAACTGTTTTTACCTTCAAAAATGTAACGTATAAAACAAACAAGAAATATACACAAAACACAAATGATAACTCGATTGCTATATGATTTGTTGTGTGTCTTGTATGGTTCGTGTTGCATTAGTAGGTTTGTCTCTGAAAGGTAAAAGACAAACAAAGACGTAAAATATTAAGTATATTTTTTTTTTTTTGTATTTTAGTTATATATTTGGCACCCAAAATTCTTGAGATTTAAAGCCAATATAATATACCAGTATTGTGTTAATGGTAACCAATATTACAGGACGGCAAGATGAGGTTGTCCAACATTCTGTGCGTGGCTGTAATGACCGTGGCCAGTCTGACGTTCGTCATGTGCACGTACTCCGATTACTCGAGTTACTACTACCCTTATTACGATCAAAACACCGGCGGGTCCAGCGGGGGATGTAAGTAGTTCCAACCTTATTACAAAACATCTGTTTTACTAACTTACTTTTACATCCATTATCCTGATTTTTATCAAAGGATGTATACGTATATGCGAGGACTACTTTTGGTGTGTTACGTCAGCAATATGTGGGTATATTTTACTATTTGTATATAATTTTAGCGCAACGTCAGGTATGCGTGCAGTTAAAAAATTGTGTAAATCCAGCGCGAAAGGACACACTAAAATTTATGTACATTGCAATACGGACAACACTGAGACATATGCCGTTAATGAATATGGAAATTGTAACTGAAAATATCTTTTATCCTTAAAATTTCAGTGTTAGCGCTGATCGGGTTCCTGTTTTTAATGTTCATCCTGTTCGGACTGGACACACGCTCCAGAATTAACATCGTTAACCAGTCTGGGTTCAGTACCAGAAAATAAGTGGAATGGCCATACAGACGCAGTGGTAAGAAACATTTCTCACAGATTTACAGACTCACATGAGGTCCTAACAGGCTAACAGAACATTTAAGGCTATCGCTCAGGGATATTCTGTGCTGAGTAATGCTCACGCTGGTATTTTAGTAAACATCATACTTTGCATCAACACACTGTTTAAATCACGAATTTTCTGTAAAAATATTTCGTGATATAAATTTAACACGGCTTTATGGCTAAGAAAAAAAATGTCGTCTCAAGACCATGCACTCCCAAAACATCTTGCCAAGTTACTTGGCACATCTGTAACTTTCTTCTCGCTCCTTGTAAAATAAATGATATAAGTAATATCATATGCTTGCATATACGCATACTTGTTTTATATTGCGACCTATGGATCCCTGGAACGGTTCATCGAAATAGAAAAGTCACTGAGTGCGTTCCGCTCGTAGATAGTCTCATTTGTGTAACAAGACACCCACATACACTTAAGAGCCTTTCCTTGCTGTGATTGTTTTATGCAATAAAGATGACTAAATTACAGAGTTCCTATTTCGGGCAAATGTTCTAGAAGCAAGCAGGAATAGTTTTTGTGTGCAAATAAAACGTTCAACGTATGAAAAATACAATATCGGCGTGCATGAGACTGTCAGGTGACAGGAACAGTGGGTGCAGGATCTTCAATTAGCAACAATTATGCGCATTTAAGGAACTTTTTTAGCATTTTTTTAGCATTTGGATAAACATTTTGTTCCCTAAACGCCACAAGTCGACTGATCCATACCAATGCAAAATATATTCTTCAACTATTACTCCACAATACTTAACTCTTCACTGTTAAATAAAAACACAAATGGTGTACTTAAATTATTTTAGCCAATACCTTTTACTTATTACACTTAAGTGTGTAATGAAGCACAAATAATAAGTTTAATTAGGAAGAATTCTGTCAATAAAGCATTGCCATTTTGAAACCATCTATAGCAGGTGCAGATATATTTCCGCTCAACATACTAAGCGCAGGGTTCTGTCATTCTTGGTTAGGAAAACCACAAGTTGGATATCCACGCGTAGAGTCGCCAGATCAAAATCGTCAATTACTCTGAAGCGGCTGTTTATATGGACTAGATCTTCAATCAGCAAACCTTATATGTTCTATCTTTTTAACAGGATCCATAACGGACGAAAAAAAATCATTGGATGTATTAACAGCATAAATGACAAAACAATGGCTCGATTGTTCAGAACTTTAACTAAGTTCTGAACAATAGGCCCATTTTCTCCATATAAGGTATTAAAGATAAAAACGGTTAACTCCAAGACTGCTAAATGAACGAATGAGGGCAATTTAAAACGCCAATAACTTTTGATCTTTTAAAATATCATGTTATATTGAAGGGTTATTTTGTGCAATATGTCACAATAATGTAGTTAGCGTCTGCAAATACATTGCATTGTATATTGATATTGATTTTGAGGGTGTTTTCATCTTTTTAATATTCTTTTACAAGCATGGCAACTGGCTTCTAGATAAAAAATCTTAACGAACAAACACTCGTTACACTTTGCTGAAAAATCCAGTTAGTATTTTCAAAGAATGAGATTGGCCTTAGAAATAAGTTACATATTTGTGACGTGTATATTTGGTAAGAGACGACTCCTTAAGCATTCATTTACCGTAGAGTTATCCATGTCACTCTTAAGGGGTTAAAACCCCGCACCCACTGCATGCAAGTAAGGCGTTCTACCAAACGATCTAGCCGACCTGGAGAACTCACATCTATCCGACCTGGATAACTCACATCTAACCTACCCGGATTGCTCTAGCCAACCCTCATAACTCACACCTAGCCGACCCGGGTTGCTCTAGCCAACCCTCATAAGTCACACCTAGCCGACCCGGGTTGCTCTAGCCAACCCTCATAAGTCACACCTAGCCGACCCGGGTTGCTCTAGCCAACCCTCATAAGTCACACCTAGCCGACCCGGGTTGCTCTAGCCAACCCTCATAAGTCACACCTAGCCGACCCGGGTTGCTCTAGCCAACCCTCATAAGTCACACCTAGCCGACCCGGGTTGCTCTAGCCAACCCTCATAAGTCACACCTAGCCGACCCGGGTTGCTCTAGCCAACCCTCATAAGTCACACCTAGCCGACCCGGGTTGCTCTAGCCAACCCGCATAAGGCACACCTAGCCGACCCGGGTTGCTCTAGCCAACCCGCATAAGGCACACCTAGCCGACCCGGATTGCTCTATCCAACCCGCATAACTCACACCTAGCCGACCCGGGTTGCTCTAGCCAACCCGCATAAGTCACATCTAGCCGACCCGGGTTGCTCTAGCCAACCCGCATTAGTCACACCTAGCCGACCCGGGTTGCTCTAGCCAACCCGCATAAGTCACACCTAGCCGACCCGGGTTGCTCTAGCCAACCCGCATAACTCACACCTAGCCGACCCGGGTTGCTCTAGCCAACCCGCATAAGTCACATCTAGCCGACCCGGATTACTCTAGCCAACCCGCATAAGTCACATCTAGCCGACCCGAATTACGCACATCTAGCCGACCCGGATAACTCACACCTAGCCGACCCGGATTGCTCTAGCCAACCCGCATAAGTCACATCTAGCCGATCCGGATTACTCTAGCCAACCAGCATAAGTCACATCTAGCCGACCCGGACTGCTCTATCCAACCCGCATAACTCATATCTAGCCTACTCGGATTACTCTAGCCAACCCGCATAAGTCACATCTAGCCGACCCGGACTGCTCTAGCCAACCTGCATAAGTCACATCTTGCCGACCCGAATTACTCTAGCCTACCTGCATAAGTCACATCTAGCCGACTCGAATTACGCACATCTAGCCGACCAGGATAACTCACACCTAGCCGACCATGATTACTCTAGCCAATCCGCATAAGTCACATCTAGCCGACCCGGATTAATCTAGCCAACCCGCATAAATCACATCGAGTCGACCCGGATAACTCACATAACTGACATATAGCCGACCCGGATAACTCGAATACAGCCGACCCGGAATACTCACATATAGCCGACCCGTATAAGTCGCATCTATTCGACCCGGATAACTCACATCTAGCAGACCCGGAAAACTCACTTACTCTTTGACCTGTCACAACACGCGGGCTGTGTGCAAGACGGTTGAAACTAAACATTTAAATAGAAAGCGATACAACAGTCTTGCCTTTAGCCCTCCATATGTAATACAATTACAATGCGCTCATGTTTTTGTTTTGTCTTTCAGGTCTATTTTGTGATTCGTGTTCTACGCTGCGGCAAGGCAAGATGAGGTCGTGTGCATATTACTTTCTTTGTATTTTACTCTTTCCTGTTTTCGTTGTGTTATTTAATGTTGAAAATATAAATACAATTTGTTTGAAAATGTAATTTGTGCAACTATGATTTACATAAAAGGAACATACCCCAGGTGTTGTTTCTATTGTTATTGTCTGATTAATTTAATCAAGTCTAGGCGACCTCGAATGGGTGATTTAAGTTAAACAGCATAGTGTCGACAGGAATGAAATTATATGGAAAAAGAAAACTGAGATCGGTCGAAGGAATTTAAAACGTTCTATTTTGGGGTCTATATCTGATATATATAATGCCCTTTTGTATCAACTTAGTATTTTTTGAAGAACAAACGAACATTTAAGGAAAAAAGTATTAAATGGTTTGTGAAAAAATAACAATGGTTTAAGTATACTGCTTAAAGCTGTGTAATCCTTCCATGAAATAAATCTGAATTTCACAAAACAGAAAATCTTAGATTGTTTTAAAACTTATTTAATCTTCGAAACGTGATTAATAGCCCGCTCTGTTTTCTGAAGATCGAATTGGACTCTTATTATTTGGTGTTTGTTGTTGCATTCGTCAGAATCGATCTACTTAAAATTACTGACCGGGAATCTTCGATTGTCATTGGCCCACACAAAAATGCAAACACCAAGTATATGCTACCTTTTACTACTGACACTAGTTTAAAGGCGCACAATATAACACAAATTTCACTGCATTATCGTATTTAACTCATTTGACTTAAATGATAAAAAAGCATACGATTTAAGTAGAGATAAAAACATTTTTAGCGATGTTTAAGTGAGTTTTGTGGCCACGTAGCTATTTATTTAAGAAAATATAAATCATATGTATGTGTTGTTTTCTATCGTGAAAATCAAATCAGTTAAAGATGATAATGCATTAATGTGAAATATGCAGGTTGTTTTTTAAAGGCTGTATGATAAAGCCGCTTAATTAGATAAATTGTTTTGAAAATATCAGTGACCTACGGTTGTCAAGAGGTGGCAGGTGGGTGGGTTGTTTTTAGTCTTGTGCCAACGACTTACTTTCTCGTTCCTAAAACTATGGTGTGGCTACGACTACCTTACTCGTTCAAAAGATTTAGTGTGTCGTGGCAGCGACTTGAATTTAACTAAGTCATGTGAACGAGAATATAAGTCGTGAACGCGATATATCAAGTCGTGGGAACGAGATATTAAGTCGTGGCCACGAGATAAAATAAAATCCCACATGCCAACTGTATGCCACCGTAGTGACATGGTCTGTATGCCACCGTAATGACATGGTCTGTATGCCACCGTAGTGACATGGTCTGTATGCCACCGTAATGACATGGTCTGTATGCCACCGTAATGACATGGTCTGTATGCCACCGTAGTGACATGGTCTGTATGCCACCGTAATGACATGGTCTGTATGCCACCGTAGTGACATGGTCTGTTTGCCACAGTAGAGACACGGTCTGTATGCCACCGTAATGACTTGGTCTGTATGCCACCGTAATCACATGGTCTATATGTCACCGTAATCACATGGCCTGTATGCCACCGTAATGACATGGTCTGTATGCCACCGTAGTGACATGGTCTGTATGCCACCGTAATGACATGGTCTGTATGCCACCGTAGTGACATGGTCTGTTTGCCACCGTAGAGACATGGTATGTATGCCACCGTAGTGACATGGTCTGTATGCCATCGTAATGACATGGTCTATATGTCACCGTAGTCACATGGCCTGTATGCCACCGTAATGACATGGTCTGTTTGCCACCGTAATGACATGGTCTGTATGCCACCGTAGTGACATGGTCGGTTTGCCACCGTAGAGACATGGTCTGTATGCCACCGTCATGACTTGGTCTGTATGCCACCGTAATGACATGGTCTATATGTCACCGTAGTCACATGGCCTGTATGCCACCGTAATGACATGGTCTGTAAATCAGAACTCAAGTCCTTTTGTTGAATGATCTATTTTATACTGTTCAATCATAACAATGATCATCAACTGAAAAGAAAAAAAGGATGAACTGTATTAACTATTGTAATCACCGTACTAACTTATTATAATCCCTATGTCCAATATCCTATAGTCTGTATGCCACCGTAATGACATGATCTGTATGCCACCGTAATGACATGGCCTGTATGCCACCGTAATGACATGGTCTGTATGCCACCGTAGTGACATGGCCTGTATGCCACCGTAATGACATGGTCTATATGTCACCGTAGTCACATGGCCTGTATGCCACCGTAATGACATGGTCTGTATGCCACCGTAATGACATGGCCTGTATGCCACCGTAATGACATGGTCTGTATGCCACCGTAGTGACATGGCCTGTATGCCACCGTAATGACATGGTCTATATGTCACCGTAGTCACATGGCCTGTATGCCACCGTAATGACATGGTCTTTTTGCCACCGTAATGACATGGTCTGTATGCCACCGTAATGACATGGTCTGTATACCACCGTAGTGACATGGCCTGTATGCCACCGTAATGACATGGTATATGTCACCGTAGTCACATGGCCTGTATGCCACCGTAATGACATGGTCTGTATGCCACCGTAGTGACATTGTCTGTATGCCACCGTAATGACATGGCCTGTATGCCACCGTAATGACATGGTCTGTATGTCACCGTAATGACATGGTTTGTATGTCACCGTAGTCACATGGCCTGTATGCCACCGTAATGACATGGTCTATATGTCACCGTAGTCACATGGCCTGTATGCCACCGTAGTGACATGGTCTGTATGCCACCGTAATGACATGGTCTATATGTCACCGTAGTCACATGGCCTGTATGCCACCGTAGTGACATGGTCTGTATGTCACCGTAATGACATGGTCTGTATGCCACCGTAGTGACATGGCCTGTATGCCACCGTAATGACATGGTCTATATGTCACCGTAGTCACATGGCCTGTATGCAACCGTAGTGACATGGTCTGTATGTCACCGTAATGACATGGTCTGTATGCCACCGTAATGACATGGCCTGTATGCCACCGTAATGACATGGACTGTATGCCACCGTAATGACATGGTCTGTATGCCACCGTAGTGATATTGTATTGTATGTATGCCATGTAACGGCGCATAACAGCATCGCCGCATAAACAAAATTGACCACGTTTATGCGGTGATTTTCAACGCATAAACAGGACTTTCTTATGTGGCAAAAAGGCACACTTACGCCGCATAAAACAAAAACAATTAAAACACATACTAGTACAATAGTGGTTGATAAAGTTTGATCAAGATCGGACGGAGTTTTTTGTTTCCATTTAACTAAGCTTTGAACTAGACTTTTAGAAACGTAAATTCTGACAAAGATTTAGTAAGATCGGTTTAAATTTGAACCAAACCAATTGATCTTTCTGCGAAAACGTTTGAAATGACGTTTGGCCCGACTAAAGGCGGGAATATATGTTACGACAACGCACAACACCGTCATTTGGGACAATCAGAAAATTGAATCGTCGTATGACGTAAAGTTTGGTGACTCTATGTGTGGTAGGTAAGGAGCTATACGAGAACTAAAATTATTCTGAAAAGAATATCTCAATTTTGACAGAATCAAGGGCCATAATTAAGTCGTTACTGGAACATTTTTTTTAATGCAAGTACACAGCTTCACACACCTATGAATAAATGTAAGTGACTCTGGAGACTCCCATATCACAAGATTTCGGGACGGACGGACATCATCATCATCAGCAGCAGCAGCATCATCATCATCATATGAGAACTCTATTTTTAGCTTTATAATAAATGGTTTAGTTAATACTCTTTATGTGGCGAAAAGGCACAGTTGCGCCACATATAAGCAATTTCGGCTATATGCGTTGAACGTCGCCGCATAAACGTGGTCGCCCTGTTAATGCGTTGAAAATCAACGCATAAACGGAAGAAACAGGCTCGATAGGCGGCGCTCCTATCGGGCTGGTTAGGCGGTGCTCCTATCGGGCTGGTGAGGCGGCGCTCCTAACGGGCTGGCTAGGCCGCGCTTCTAGCCGGCTGGAAAGAAGTTGCTCCTGACGGGCTCTTTAGGCGGCGCTCCAAACGGGCTCGCTAGGCGGCGCTCCTATCGGGCTGGTTAGGCGGGGCTCCTATCGGGCTGGTGAGGCGGCGCTCCTAACGGGCTGATCAGGCGGCGCTTCTAGCGGGCTGGATAGCCGTTGCTCTTAACGGGCTGGCTAGGCGGCGCTCCTTACGGGATGGCTAGGTAGCTCCGAGGCTAACGAGCTGGCCTTGTATTATAGAAAATATAGAAGAAACAGGCATTGGTTTCACAAAAATGCAACTAAAGTCACATAGCAAAGTCGGCAAAGACGCCCTGGTCACCTGACCGTGTTGTTGTTATTAACCCTTAAGCTGCTGATGGCGATTTTAAAGGCTTTGCAAACAGCTTGGAACCAGACCAGACGCCGAGTAACTCGGCGCCTGGTCAGGTTCCAAGCTGTTTGCCACTCAGTCAATATATCCCCAAAGTTTTAAGTAAATTGAAAGAAATTTAGAATAAACCAGACGACATTTTTGAGCAGACGACAATTTACCCAGCATGCAAAGGGTTAAAGTCTCATTTTTACAAAGGATGTATGACTTTCAGACGCCACGGTCACTCATGCTACACTCGCTTACATTGACGGAAGATATATGATTTCTAGTTGACAACGGTCACCCCATGCTACGCGCGCTTACGTTGAACATGTTCAACCAGAAAGCGAGCGTCATAATACTATGTAATAATATGAACTAAAACGCTGCCTCTACGGGCTTTAAGTTTTATTGCCGGAGACGTTGAAGTTAAAGTTTACATAATGAATAAGTGAAACATACTAGGAGTGAAAGGGAAACGTTTTTTCATATATGTTAATGAAACGTGGAAGTCTTTCACCCCATTTTAAATAACAAGCAGTTCTGCTGCATGCTGTTGGCAATTTATTTAGTATATACACACTAATCTACAATTATATTGTATACATTATATATAATGCATTATTATATATAGTATATCAAAGTTTGGAGTTGTTCTTCTCATTTAACTTAAATAGAGCTACCGTATGCATTTGAGATCAAATACACAAACGCATATAAGGAATATGTTACAAACAGAAAATAAATAAAAACTATCACATAACAATGATGTTGCACTGAAGTATATAATAATCAGGGGTAATTATATGCGTACTACAATTGAATGGGCAAAAATCCATTTAAATATGATGGTAAATCATGGCCAAACATTTACTCAATTACTAATAATAATGAAACAAAACTCCCTAACCAAAAACATTGAAGAAATTATTGATTGTAAATTAACTATTTGTAGCCAAGCAACTCTGACATATCATCAGTGAGAATACAGAATATAGTTTCAAGTTTCAAGTTTTAAGTTTTAAGTTTTATTTATAATAAACCAGAAGGTCGCAGACCCATGAGGCATAAAGTGCGCAATGGTGACAAATATAAATAATATGTACTTGTGCGGTAACATATTAAGTTATTAACTAATAAATTTTATGACAATGGCTATAGTATTAGACTGTTACAAAATGTCTATTTGACATAATGTGAAAATCTTTGTAAACAAATACACTCAAATTTTTCAATGTTCCTTCATTTGTAGTGTTAATTAACTCTATAATTTTGTGCATACTATGATGTCGTAAATAGTAGGATGACAATAAAGAGTTTCGAATATCATTATACAATGGACATTCAATAACAAAATGGTATTCGTCTTTTAAAATATTACATTCGATACATTTTCTCTTATGAACGGGTATTGATACAGGTCTAGCTCATCTTCCAGTCTCTATACATAGTCTATGTGAGGAAACTCGTAATTTTGCTAAAGCGATTCTAAATTTACTAATATGTATTAAATCTAAATATGGCTGAGGCTTAAAGTATGTTAAATATATTCTTATTTGTTAGTTACAAAAAAAACAAAAACCTCTAAAAAACTGTTGCAAAAATGTTAAGTATGAAAAAATGTGTTGAATAAAAGTTAAATGGGTAACAATTATATAACAATACAATGACAAATGGTCCATCGTATCCCCTTATAAAATCTTCTTTCTTTTGGTTAAATGATAACAAAATTAAATCATATTTTTAGAATCAATCGAAACCATAACATCTGACGGTTAACGTGTACGTTAACGTGTATACGGTCAGAACGCCTTGAACGTTATGTCGCCTTCCGCGGTTATTACGTTAACGTTATGCGGGTACGAACGTCCGTTACGCAAACCACTATACAGTTTAACATGACGTTTCCTGTCTAACTGACCCGGGTATTCAATAAATGCGAAGATTTTCTTCATTCTATCGCATCTGTATACCTGAATTCACTCTGGTAAGTTGATTTTAATTTGATTTAGCAAGTTTTACGGGGGGAGGGGGGTATATTAAAATTATTCATTGTACTTGGTATTCTAGTGATACTAAAGATAAAATTTCAATACAACATTTTATTGTATTAAAAATAATAATATGTTCTTTAGTCTGCCATGAAATGATATATGTACTATAGAACTTTTAATTCAATTTGATAACGGTCGTAAAGAGAACTTCTTCAAAATGGGAATGAATAAAAAAATATTAAGTTTAGAAAGCGCATCATTAATTATACGTTCTTTATCTGATGGAGAAACACACCGTTATTCATAAGAACTGTAATTCATCTCAAACTGTACTATAGTACAACAATAACATGTAATATTTCTGTAAATGTGCTATTTTAAGAGTAGTATATATCTTGTTCCACAAATGAAATAAACTTAATAAACTTTAAATATATGATTGCGAATATCATGGAAATTAGATTAAAGCGAGACTTTCGGTCTAAGCTTAAGAACTTGTGTTTCTTGAGAACAAAAACGCCCAAGCTGTTACGTGTTCATTTCAACTGGGTCAACATGCAAATGCATTTATTCCAACAAATTATAGGGTAAGGGCGTTCAATGTATCAGTTTTTCATTCATGAAACGTCCAGGTTTATCATAAATACCTTTTGAGGAGTATTTGTTTATATTTGAAATAGTTCACTAACATCATTTTGGTAGCAATACAAGTACATTTCAGCCTATTATTTTCACGATCCCTTTTCTTTGCAGACCATGAAGTGTAGCGTAGTTCTCGCCCTTGCCCTGTGCTGTCTGGTGTCCGTGGCGGTAGCCGACTATTTCGGCTCCGGATATGGTTCCAGCTATGGCTACGGAGGAGGCTATGTTGCCGTGCCCCAATATGGCGCTGGTGGAGCTGGTATCGACAACAACATGTGTACGTTACTTTGCTTGGATTGGGGCTTTTTTGCTTATTTTGTTGTTGTTGTTGCTGTTATTGCACGGTGGTATAAACTAGATATAACGGTCATTGGTCAATTCTCATAGCAATGCATTTATTGGTACCAAAACATCATTTTACACCAGCATAGTATACAAAGAGATGAAAATGAAACAGTAATGCAGTGTCGGAGAAGTAAATCACCGTATGGTCATGATAGAATATACATTGTAAACATGTCGAGCGAGCATCATTAACTTGAGACGCATATTTAGGCCAAGAACGACCGTGTCTAGATGAACAACATCATTGCATTTTGTCTCCAAAACAACATGTTTTCAAGATGTTTTAATACTGCTCTGCCCTCTATCCAGTTTCTTGAAAAATCTTGAGCCTTTCAATTGTAACTAGCCAAATCACTTACTTTTACTTGAATACTTGAACACCAAAATGTTTCAAAACAGTTAACAGTTATACCAAATATTGATGTCTTATATTTCCGTGTTCCAGTCCTGGTCCTCATCGGCACGTTGGTGGTTCTGTTCGCAGTGCTGAACCTCAATCGCAACAACACAAACACGATCAACCTCACTGGTGTTGGCAACGCTGGTAAGTAACTTACCAAGTTATTATGTTTATACAAACTACATCAGGCAATGTATTCCAAATATCTCAATCTGAACGTTTATAGAACATATTCCCTGGTGAAGAGTATTTGGCAAGTGGTAAATTCGAGTACCAATTAATGCTGTATGTATATAACTCATGTTAAAAATTATTGTAGCCATATTAATTAAGGCCCTTCGACTTGTAATTTTTTAAAAAAACGTCATACATCTGCAAGAGTAGGCATGTTGCGGTAAATCCAAAATCAGAGAAAACTGTCAAAATCAAGGGGGTGGATGGGTTTATGGGTGCGTGTTATCGGTCGTCGGTTTACCAGGCATCAAAAACAGAAAATAAATCCATGGTGGCGGGCGCACCAGTGCTGGAACCAGTCACTTTATGGCAGACACCTCGGGGTTAAAGGGCAAGACATTGTTAGGTTAGATGCACAACTGTCCAGTATAAAAATCTTGATCTTAATCATTACACAATGTATTTTTTTTTCTATTTACAGGCTAAGTCGGATGGCGGCGGAGTTTGGTCACTTCCATGTATCATCGTCATTGTGTATTCACATTACAACAATAAAATCGCTCATTACTGGCAACATGTCTTGTGTTTCTTTCGAAATGTTTTTACGTTCCGTAAGATGTTGTTTGCCTTACAAGTCCTCGTTGCAACGACTTGTCGTAGCCAACGCACACATAACTAAGAATTGTGAGTATAGAATAAGAATAACCCGGGACCGACTGGCTAATGTACTTGGCTGAGATATACAGCATAATGTGTTAATTATTTTCAAATGGGCTGACAAGAATTATTCAAGAATAATATTTTATATTTGTCAAAGTAAATCTATTCACATCTCTAACGTTAGTTTCCACGTGAAATCATTCTGATAAGGGTGAAGTCTTTATATTTGTTTCAGACATAGGTCAAACAATTTAACCGGTCAACTTACTCCAATTTATTAATGAAATGAACACTTCAAACGTATTCAAAGCAATAAATAACTTAGCTTAGTTTCCTTTGGACAAAGGCACATTAAAAGTGTACATGTTGCGTTAAGTGCCATGAAATATTTATTAAGTGTTCAAATTATTCCTGGTGGTAAAATAAAATGAAAACCAATGAGTAGCAAATAATTTAATATTTTGTAGACATGGTCAAGACAACAAACCAACATAATGTATAAATTATTAAACATTCAATCAAACATGTGACCTATGGCAACACAATGTCATATAATCCTTTAGCACTGTGAGCCAGCGGCGGCAGACAACATGTTACTAAGAATGCATGTATTTTGCATAGAAGCAGTTGTGCACCATAACTTAATACTTAAGCTTGTACATACATGTATGTCACAAAAATCATATATTTGAGAACCGTTTGGAATGAACAAAGCATTTTGAGAGAAATAGGTGAACAAAAACATACAATATTTTGGTTGAAATAAAACATATTTCTTATATTACAGAAATATATTGTTACATTTCTTTTTGGTTGAGTTTTTTAAAACTTTGAACAGAATTAACACCAGCAGTCACAGATTGGCAAACAACAATACCATATCAAACAGACTAGAACACTAAACAATCTCAAATGTCATCTTAAACACACTTTTTAGACAGAGTGCCAACCACTAGAAAGCAAGAGCACACCAAGTGGTCATTACTGCTCGTCCATTTTCCTGAATTAATCAGCATGTATATTTCAAGCTGACAAATGGCACATGATACATATTGCCAATATATATACAGCCGAACCAGCTTGACTCAAACACCTTGTTGACTCAACTAGATGTATAGGACCAATTTCTTCATACTGAAGGTAAACAATACAGCTTGGCTCGAATTCTCCGAGGCTCGTGGTTTTTTCACTGGTCCCTGTGAGTTCGGTCCCTGTGAGTTCGAGCCAACAGGGTTGGGCTGTATTGTGATTATCAAGTTTCATACCTTGAAATTTTTATAAAATTATGGCCACTATCATTGGCTCCAGGACAACAACGCCAACACAGACACCAAGTTATTGACAATACATTTTTCCTTCAAAAAAAGATACATGTAGTTTATAAGAAAGAACATGTCAACATCAATACATATAAAAATGGTACAGATTTAGCACATCGACTGTAGCAAGTGTATATTGTAAACTATAATTGAAATAATGCTGTAAGCAAGAAGCATGCACATACATGTGACCCTGAAGTGGGGACTTTATGACAGGTCAATGACAGGTTACAGGATATAAATTGAAATTTAATTGATATAATTGACCACTGAGTTTGGCCTGGATGTGCCCTGAGGAGATACTGGCTGCTCTTGAAAGTAAACACCGAAGCCATAAATATTTGCTCTAGAAAACACACTTGGAACATATCATTTAAACGAGTGTCAGAATATTTTGTTTAAACTTAATCTACAGGCCCCAATTTCTCAATACTTCCTAAACATAACTGATTAGAGAAGTTAAATTAAATTAGCATAAATACATACTTAAATTTGATTTTGATAAATGAAAAATGGTTTATTGTGATAATAATAAAGTTTAAAAACTCTTACAGAGGAAAATATAATTTAAATAATTGAAACACCAGAATCGCAAGCTTTGAGAAATTCAAGCCTGACTAATGCATTATATAGGTTATATGTATTTAATTTTATATGTAAATCCTTCAGGGCCTTCCACAATACCAATGTTGGTGAGGAAGGCCATTCATTGAAAATGTCATTATTAATAATTATGTTTTTTTGTGGTACTTCTTTTACAACTTGTTTAGTGTAATGAGGAGTTGAGCAAATTTTACACGGGAATAATTTTTCAAATAATTGTTGAACTCTGTTGCCTTTTTCTGGAAAAGTCTTCCTACAATATTATAAATGTTGTTTTTTTTTGTAAAAATGTTCCTGACTGTCTGAACAGCAATGCCTTGTGGCTTTATGATGATACCATTTCAAATAATAAAAATCATTAATATCATATTGAAAAGTGTCCGAAATTCAATTTCCTGGAAATAAAATGCAAATCTCTCTATTCAAGTTGAAGCAGCTAGTCACCTCAAAGCAGCCACAAAACATTGTTGATGATATAGTGAAAATATAATATTTTTTGCACCTGGAACCAATTCATATCTGTAACACTTATATTTAAAAATTGCAAAGAGTTTTTGAGGCAAATTTGATAAAAATCTTCTTTCATAATATTTGCAAAGCTCTTTTAAACACCTGACATTGCCTTAAAGAACGTTAATAATAAACTTGTGAAAGCTGAACCTTAAAATGACATAAAACCTTGACTTTGAAATACTTTGTACTTATTGTCTTTTAACCCAAATTTTAAATTGTAGCTAATCCTTACAGCTAATCCTTACAGTTAAGCCTCAGACAACTACATCAATAGTTACTTCTATAACAATTCAGTTACTTGACAGCTTACACATTATTATAAAACAAGGCAAATCTAATTTACTTATTATTAGAAGACTAGAAGCCATAAGATACTTTTATTAGATTTCAAACAATTCTATTAAAGTCAAAATAGAACAATTTCATAAGGTCACAATAATTAATTGTTTTAAATGGCCTCACCCAACCAGGGGTTTACCTAAAGCCTCACCCGACCAGGTGCATAACTGAAGCCTCACCTGACAGGGGCATACCTGAAGCCTCACCTGACCAGGTGCATACCTGAAGCCTCACCCGACCAGGTGCATACCTGAAGCCTCACCCGACCAGGTGCATACCTGAAGCCTCACCTGACAGGGGCATACCTGAAGCTTCACCCGACCAGGTGCATACCTGAAGCCTCACCCGACCAGGTGCATACCTGAAGCTTCACCCGACCAGGGGCATACCTGAAGCTTCACCCGACCAGGTGCATACCTGAAGCCTCACCCGACCAGGTGCATACCTGAAGCCTCACCTGACAGGGGCATACCTGAAGCCTCACCTGACCTGGTGGATACCTGAAGCCTCACCTGACCAGGTGCATACCTGAAGCGTCACCTGACCAGGTGCATACCTGAAGCCTCACCTGACCAGGTGCATACCTGAAGCCTCACCTGACCTGGTGGATACCTGAAGCTTCACCTGACCAGGTGCATACCTGAAGCCTCACCTGACCAGGTGCATACCTGAAGCCTCACCTGACCTGGTGCATACCTGAAGCCTCACCTGACCAGGTGCATACCTGAAGCTTCACCTGACCAGGTGCATACCTGAAGCCTCACCTGACCAGGTGCATACCTGAAGCCTCACCTGACCAGGTGCATACCTGAAGCCTCACCTGACCAGGTGGATACCTGAAGCCTCACCTGACAGGGGCATACCTGAAGCTTCACCTGACCAGGTGCATACCTGAAGCCTCACCCGACCAGGTGCATACCTGAAGCCTCACCTGACAGGGGCATACCTGAAGCTTCACCTGACAGGGGCATACCTGAAGCCTCACCTGACCAGGTGCATACCTGAAGCCTCACCTGACCAGGTGGATACCTGAAGCTTCACCTGACCAGGTGCATACCTGAAGCCTCACCTGACCAGGTGGATACCTGAAGCCTCACCTGACAGGGGCATACCTGAAGCTTCACCTGACCAGGTGCATACCTGAAGCCTCACCCGACCAGGTGCATACCTGAAGCCTCACCTGACAGGGGCATACCTGAAGCTTCACCTGACAGGGGCATACCTGAAGCCTCACCTGACCAGGTGCATACCTGAAGCCTCACCTGACCAGGTGGATACCTGAAGCTTCACCTGACCAGGTGCATACCTGAAGCCTCATCTGACCAGGTGCATACCTGAAGCCTCACCTGACCAGAGGCATACCTGAAGCCTCACCTGACCTGGTGCATACCTGAAGCCTCACCTGACCAGGTGCATACCTGAAGCTTCACCTGACCAGGTGCATACCTGAAGCCTCACCTGACCAGGTGCATACCTGAAGCCTCACCTGACCAGGTGCATACCTGAAGCCTCACCTGACCAGGTGGATACCTGAAGCCTCACCTGACAGGGGCATACCTGAAGCTTCACCTGACCAGGTGCATACCTGAAGCCTCACCCGACCAGGTGCATACCTGAAGCCTCACCTGACAGGGGCATACCTGAAGCTTCACCTGACAGGGGCATACCTGAAGCCTCACCTGACCAGGTGCATACCTGAAGCCTCACCTGACCAGGTGGATACCTGAAGCTTCACCTGACCAGGTGCATACATGAAGCCTCACCTGACCAGGTGGATACCTGAAGCCTCACCTGACAGGGGCATACCTGAAGCTTCACCTGACCAGGTGCATACCTGAAGCCTCACCCGACCAGGTGCATACCTGAAGCCTCACCTGACAGGGGCATACCTGAAGCTTCACCTGACAGGGGCATACCTGAAGCCTCACCTGACCAGGTGCATACCTGAAGCCTCACCTGACCAGGTGGATACCTGAAGCTTCACCTGACCAGGTGCATACCTGAAGCCTCATCTGACCAGGTGCATACCTGAAGCCTCACCTGACCAGAGGCATACCTGAAGCCTCACCTGACCAGGTGGATACCTGAAGCTTCACCTGACCAGGTGCATACCTGAAGCCTCATCTGACCAGGTGCATACCTGAAGCCTCACCTGACCAGAGGCATACCTGAAGCATTTTGAATTGTACCCCTGTATAATTGAGTCAGCCATGAATTTTTCAAGGTTTTTCAATGGTGTGGTCAGAAAATGTTATATCGGTTGAAGCTGGAGGAGTGTCCCCATCCATTGGGAAACTACAGTTATAAATAAAGATGTTTAAGTTTTCTGAACACCCAACATTTAGAAATTGCAATAAACTGCAACCAATTAAACTTTGCATTTACATATACCCACTTAGCCTTCAATTTTTATTCCATGATTTTGATTGTTCAGCACTTTACTTTTCTTGGGAACCAAACTTGACTTGTATACCCGAGTATACTTAGGTTTGCCTAGGTGCACCCCTCCTGACCCACATTTTAAAGAATGGGTAGGTAGGGTGTGTTTTTTTGGTTTAAACAACCCATTGAAAAAAAAATACACAGAAAAACAATATACCCACTGGAGAAGTTAAGAAAACAAAATGGCTGTCGTCAGTAATTTAAGAACAAGTCAGATAAAGCCAAACTAACTGTTTTTTCATTGTGGCCTTACCTAAAATATCCTTTAAATCCATTTAACATTTGATAATATAAATGTATAAACTAGCACAAAAAATATTCTCTTAAATGGCAGTAAGTTCACTAAGCAAGAGTTACACATTTAAGGCACAAGGATTTATAGAAATGTACATGAAGTGTGATATGAACAATTGAAATTTACAATATATTTCATTAAATAATCAAAGAATATATACATGTCAAATTCATATAAAAATATACAGAAAGCACTCATGAAGCTCGGTAAACAAATACAAGACACCACATATATCAACAATACTGACAGTTAACATTGGTCCAAGTAATATCTGTTCCTTAAAACTGCTTTAAAAATTTACATGTTAACATGTATGCATTTTTTCAACATAAGCTAGTTGAAATGTTATAAATTGAGGTTGCTTATCTTAATAAACAAATGTACTGGGTAGTGACAAAGAGAATATGGATGTCTAAAGTTTAACAGTATATTCACACCCTATGTAGGCTCTAAAGCTATGAGAGGGTACACGAAATCAAATCAAACCTTGTTTTCTAGTGTGTGTTGGGGGGGGGGGGGGGGGTGGGGGGGGTGGTATGCTCATTTTATGATGTAATTTGTATTCCAGAAAAGGCACATGACTGGCTAAATAAAGACTTGTCTGAAATGATTTAACTCAGATACCTTGATACTTGCATGAATGTTAGAATTGACCAGTAACATTGACCACTTACACTGACCACTCATATTGATCACTTCCATTGACCACTTATATTGACTACTTACATTGACCACTCATATTGATCACTTCCATTGACCACTTATATTGACTACTTACATTGACCACTTACATTGACCACTCATATTGATCACTTCCATTGACCACTTATATTGACTACTTACATTGACCACTTACATTGACCACTCATATTGATCACTTCCATTGACCACTTATATTGACTACTTACATTGCCAACTTACATTGACCACTCATATTGATCACTTACATTGCCTACTTATATTAACCTCGTAGAATGGTTATTTTCACTGACTACTTACATTGACCTCTTTCAATGACTGTTTTCATTGACCACCTGCATTGACTACTGACACTGAACACTTATATAGAAAACTTACATTGACACCTTTCAATGACTACTTACATTGACACTTTGCAATGATCACTTACATTGACTGCTTACACTGACATCTTACACTGACCACTTGAATTGACTATGGACACTGACCGCTTTTGCATTGGCTACTTACATTGGCTACTGACACTGACCACTTGCATTGACTACTGACACTGACCACTTGCATTGACTACTGACACTGACCACTTGCATTGACTATTGACACTGACCACTTGCATTGACTACTGACACTGACCACTTGCATTGACTACTGACACTGACCACTTGCATTGACTACTGACACTGACCACTTGCATTGACTACTGACACTGACCACTTGCATTGGCTACTGACACTGACCACTTGCATTCACTACTGACACTGACCACTTGCATTCATTACTGACACTGACCACTTGCAATGACCACTTGCATTGGCTACTGACACTGGCCACTTGCATTGACTACTGACATTGACCACTTGCATTGACTACTGACACTGACCGCTTGCATTGACTACTGACATTGACCACTTGCATTGACTACTGACACTGACCACTTGCATTGACTACTGACACTGACCACTTGCATTGACAACTTACATTCACCACTTAAAGCAAAGCAGAATCAGCTTATTTTACTTAAATAAGTTATCCATGCTTATTGCACTGAACTATTAATGACTTCTGGCCCCAATATAGCGAAAATACTTAAGTCAAATCTCAAACTCAATCTCAACTAATTTTACCATATAACATAAAAATATATTGAAAAAATATATTTTATTAAACCACATTCTATCATTGAATATGTTGATTGAAAACTTTGGTCTAGATTCCAATGGAAAAATATTATACAGCCCAAAATGTACTTGAGTACAATTCATTGCCTTTTAACAATTACTCAAGTATATTCTTTGCTTTAAAATAAGTTTTCTTTAAAATATTGCAAAATATCTTTCAATTACACATTCTATGAGAAAATATGTTTTCAGAAAGCATGCAAGATTTTGAACAATACCTACTATGCTTTTATGTGGTAAAATGAGTCGAGTTTGAGGTTGAGATTTGACTTAAGTATTTTCATGATATTGGGGCCTGGTGTTTTACAGTGAAACATATAACGACTTTGTAACAATCTGTAAAATATGGTGCAAACTGTAAAACATACAGTGAATTATTTTCCCTCCACCACAACACCCTGAATGATTTACGTGTACACTAGACTGGCTGAAGTGCTACAATAACTTAGTGGGATGACTACCAGTACACATCTGTCACACAATATTATGGCTGGATCACAACTGAAACAATGGCTGCTTGCAGTGAATGCTGGGAGTGGGCAGGAAGTAAGGTTTTCTTTGTGTTTTTTTTAATAATTTCATTTTCCCAGAACGATGTAACTTTTGGCTACTTACATCCCTCTGTACAAAATAGACAAAATAAATTGACACTGCAGACGGTAACAAAAATAGTTATCAGGATTATACTGAGCTGGTTGGGTAACCGCAAATAAGTATTTTTTAAGGATGGCCATCAAGACAATTTCAGAGTTTCGTAAGAAAACAGGCAATATGTCAGAATCCAATTACCTTCAGTGGCAAGCTTTTCTGAGCATTATTAGAAATATATAGTAACAATATATCCATAGTTTTGTATAAAAAAACAGCAATACTTGCAAAAGCCAAGATTAACAAAAAAAAATATATGTAAAAAAAAATGTTCTACTAACAGAGTTGCAGACACGTATGTAAGTGAAAAGCAAGCCCGAGGATTAAACATTCATGAGGGGAATAGTTTTGATTCTGACATGCAGTATACATGCAAACAGGAGCGTGAAGAGTGAGAGCTTACGCTCGACTGTTGATTTTATTCTCTGCAAAACAAGGGGCATAACTCACTTATAAATTAAAACCTGGGTTATGTCCCTTGCTATAATTGTGCATATTCTTCTCTCGCAGCATGTGTACCGAGTTTTATTTGAATTTTTAGAAAAAAAAATTATGACCAGGGTTAAAGATAACAAGAGCCGTCTTAAGACAGCGCGCTAGACTACGCCGCTTTGACTTAGAATACAATAACGATGTAATAATACCAAGTTTGGTCTCTTTATGTCAAACCTAACTAAAATTATTCAATACATAAGGTGACTTTGATGCTGCTCTCCCACCAGCCCGCCCAAACAATGACGCAATAACTTGATTTCCCATTATGAAAATGTGGTTTAGAATATACAAATATGCCTTTCAAAGGAAATTTAAAAAAAAAAGAAAAAAATTCATGGGCCATAATTTGTATTTAGGCTTAAAACAGACTTATGTTTCTTGTAAGTTGGTCGCAAATAATTTTGAATTTTATTATGTGCATTTAATGAACGGTATAGAAGTTTTTTTTATTAAAATCCCAACTTGCCCTTAACTTTTACTTGCCTAAAACTTTAACCTAAGTCAATCAGGGGCCATAACTTGTATTAAGGATATGGAGTTATGTAACCTCATTGGGTGATGGTCCTGAACAATTGTGTGAAGTATTAAGTCAATTGAATGAAGGGTATAGAAGTTATTAAACAATATCCCAACCTGCCCTAAAACTTTAACCTTAGTTCCATAGTCAATCAGGGGCCATAATTTGTATAAAAGATAATATGGAGTTATCTAACCTCATTATGTGATGGCTCTGAACATCTGTGTGAAGTATTAAGTCAATTGAATGAATGGTATTGGAGTTTTAAGTGAAAATCCCAACTTGCCCTAAAACTTTAACCTGCCCTAAAACTTTAACCTAAGTCAATCAGGGGCCATAACTTGTATTTAGGATACTATGGAGTTATGTAACCTCATTGTGTGATGGTCCTGAACAACTGTGTGAAGTATTAAGTCAATTGAACAAAGGATATAGAAGTTATTAATAAATATTCCAACTTGCCCTAAAACTTTAACCCAAGTTCCATAGTCAATCAGGGGTTATAATCTGTGTAAAGAATAATATGGAGTTATCTAACCTCATCATGTGATGGCCCTTAACAACTGTGTGAAGTATTAAGTCAATTAAATGTAGGGTATTGGACTTATAAGTGAAAATCCCAACTTGCCCTAAAACTTTAACCAGACGCCGACGCCGACGCTGGGGCGAGTAGTATAGCCCACCTATTCTTCGAATAGTCGAGCTAAAAATGATGACAAGAAGGCGACATCAACACCAAGGCTATGAAAATCAGAGGGGCTATCACTATATTATTCTAGGGACATTATCACAATGGATCTCATGCAGTCTTTGATAATACATGTATACGTAAAAATCACAATTTAATATATTTCCTATATATGTACTATTATCTTATTCTTATCAATGTATGTACACCTTTTGTTGTTAAGTTATATACAATGATGCCAATTTTTACTTCGATTATAATTCCAATGCACTGTTCACTCAAGATAACATGCAACATGGGTTATTATAGGTTTGTTCCATCATAGGGTGATAAATGTAAGTCAAAAGTGTTTAATTATTCTATCGCCAGTGCTTGGTAATTCTGTCACCAGTGTTTGGTAATTCTGTCACCAGTGTTTGGTAATTCTGTCATCAGTGTTTGGTAATTCTAAATTATCTTGAGCAAACTGTTCACATGATACCAATTATGGAAGTCTTCAATATCTATCAAATAAACATTACTTCTCTTTCACTTATTCTTATTATTTTATGTTTAAGTGTGACTGTTTTGGTATGTTCTAATAAAACAATGCTAATTGTTTTTGATTATACAAGTATTGCCAATATAAGTTAATCAATTAGAGATGAATATAAAAATTAAACAAATAAACCATGGGTTCATTAATGAGCACTTTGTTAACGTTAACACTGTTGTTCAGGTCACTGTTGTTAACTTTCAGATCTTGATTGCTCTGATACTGAAAGGACACATTTGTGATCTGCAGTATCTGTAATGCACCAGTCAATTGTAACCACGGCCCCCCCAGGTCCGGGGGTATACCGGGGATAGCCGGGGAAATGGGCCGTGTTTTTACCTTTCAGGTGGCCCCGCAGTGCAAGGTGAATGCGGTGGTTTTGTCTTCGCTTTAAATATAGCGGGGAATGGACCTTACCTAGGGTCCCTGGGTTGCAGGGGCATTTTGCGGGGATTTTACCATCTGTTCATCCCCACAGGGCGGGGATTTTAGCCGGGGTTGGATTGACCGAAAGTCAAAGTCCCCGCTATTCCCCGGACCTGGGGGGGGGGGGGGGCGTGGTTACAATTGACTGGTGCATAACAATGTCCAAGAAAACTATTTCAGCGGAACTTGATTTATCTTAATATATGAGAAAGTTAAAAAATAGTTCCACTTTTTAAAATTGACAACGATGCAGTTAACAACATTGTTGACTTAACAAAGTTATGAAAAAATGACCCATTGACTTTAAATTAATCCATCACCCAACAAACAACTTAATCAAATAAAGCCAACAAATACTTATTACTAAGACAATTGAATAAAAGAACAGAGACAAATGAAAACAGGGGCCGTATTCATAAAAAATCTTTAGTCATTTCCACTCTTAAGACTTTTCTTAAGTTATGTATCTCAATGATCATATCATAAAATTCCTAAATAATATCAGAAATTCTTTACTGTCATTGATTTTACTTAATATACATAATATCTATTTTAAAAACCTTTATACCATTGTTTTAATTTGACTATGAAAAGTTTAAAAAATGACTTAAGTTAAGGAATGACAAATGACTTAAGATGTTCTATGAATACCGCCCCAGGTATCAAAGTAAATTCTAAAATTTGCTAGACATAAACTGACAAGGTAGGATCAACATTACAGAACGTATGTCAGTAAGATACAAGTAAGATACAAGTAAGATACAAGGACAGTCCATATTAGAATCTGGATGATAACTGACCATAATCTGAGTTGATTCTTGTTTCCAATTAAGAGCATTATTGCCAGGGATGAGTCTGATTTTCTTCTGGGACTTAAAACATTGATTATAGCTTCAATTGAAATGCCAAATATCAAAACATATAAATATCATATAACACAATGTATTAATTACATTAAACTAAAGTCATTGGCTTCAAACAGAAAAAAATAAAATAACAATAAATTGCAATGCTTCAATAGTGTTACATCACAATGAATAAATAAATAACACACCGTACATGTCTTATACATACTAAACACAAAGTATGAAACATAATTATTCTACGAATCAACAATTTTATCCTTCAATGTAATCTATATATCTGTAAATGCCTAACCCTTTAAATCAACAAAACTACCATGGAATGGACTCAATACATTTACTATGTACACTTTATCAATATTCAATACCCTCCCTTGAAAAAAACTAACCAGATATGATTGTGTTCCATGCCATGTCTAATTCCCCCACCCTCAATCCCCACACATCAAATTTAATCCCTCTAAATAAAACCCTGATGCTCCAAGTTTAGTGTTTTAATACTTTTATCCAGACTTTCTGCTGATTACATGACTAAACACATATGTAGTACTACCTCCCCCCTATTTCTGTTCTCAGTTTTCAACTGTAGAATCTCCTTCCCTTCTAACCTTTATTACCCCCCTCAGTTTCCCCCTGTGGCACCTCATCTCCCCCCTCTTGCACCTCCATCTCCTCCTCTCCACCTTTCTCTCCCTCTCCACTTGCCCCTTGTGGGGGCCCAGCTTGGGCCGCATCTCTCTCCCTTTGTGGAGCCCCTCCTGGCCCCTCCTCTGCGCCCTGTGAACCCTCACTGCTCCCCTCCTCCTCTTCATCTTCTTCTTCGGATTTGCTTTCTTCATCTGAAATATTTAACAAATACATATACTCGAAGTTGCAAGAAATTGGGTCTACCTCTAATAGCTATTGAAAGCAGTGTAAACACAAGTCCCCACTAGGTAATTTTAAAATCATTATAAAAAAAGCTGTCAAAGTAAGTGATTAATGCAATTCAAGAAGAGGTATCATAAACTATAAGCATATGAGGTCCCCAATGATGATTGACACCAAGTGCTTACATTCAGGAAGAGGTATCATAAACTATAAGCATATGAGGTCACCAATGATGATTGACACCAAGTGCTTACATTCAGGAAGAGGTATCATAAACTATAAGCATATGAGGTCACCAATGATGATTGACACCAAGTGCTTACATTCAGGAAGAGGTATCATAAACTATAAGCATATGAGGTCCCCAATGATGATTGACACCAAGTGCTTACATTCAGGAAGAGGCATCATAAACTATAAGCATATGAGGTCACCAATGATGATTGACACCAAGTGCTTACATTCAGGAAGAGGTATCATAAACTATAAGCATATGAGGTCACCAATGATGATTGACACCAAGTGCTTACATTCAGGAAGAGGCATCATAAACTATAAGCATATGAGGTCACCAATGATGATTGACACCAAGTGCTTACATTCAGGAAGAGGCATCATAAACTATAAGCATATGAGGTCCCCAATGATGATTGACACCAAGTGCTTACATTCAAGCAGAGGTATCATAAACTATAAGCATATGAGGTCACCAATGATGATTGACACCAAGTGCTTACATTCAGGAAGAGGCATCATAAACTATAAGCATATGAGGTCCCCAATGATGATTGACACCAAGTGCTTACATTCAGGAAGAGGCATCATAAACTGTAAGCATATGAGGTCACCAATGATGATTGACACCAAGTGCTTACATTCAGGAAGAGGCATCATAAACTATAAGCATATGAGGTCACCAATGATGATTGACACCAAGTGCTTACATTCAGGAAGAGGCATCATAAACTGTAAGCATATGAGGTCACCAATGATGATTGACACCAAGTGCTTACATTCAGGAAGAGGCATCATAAACTATAAGCATATGAGGTCACCAATGATGATTGACACCAAGTGCTTACATTCAGGAAGAGGTATCATAAACTATAAGCATATGAGGTCCCCAATGATGATTGACACCAAGTGCTTACATTCAAGCAGAGGTATCATAAACTATAAGCACATGAGGTCCCCAATGATGATTGACACCAAGTGCTTACATTTAAGAAGAGGCATCATAAACTATAAGCATATGAGGTCACCAATGATGATTGACACCAAGTGCTTACATTCAGGAAGAGGCATCATAAACTATAAGCATATGAGGTCCCCAATGATGATTGACACCAAGTGCTTACATTTAAGAAGAGGCATCATAAACTATAAGCATATGAGGTCCCCAATGATGATTGACACCAAGTGCTTACATTCAAGCAGAGGTATCATAAACTATAAGCATATGAGGTCCCCAATGATGATTGACACCAAGTGCTTACATTTAAGAAGAGGCATCATAAACTATAAGCATATGAGGTCCCCAATGATGATTGACACCAAGTGCTTACATTCAGGAAGAGGCATCATAAACTATAAGCATATGAGGTCCCCAATGATGATTGACACCAAGTGCTTACATTCAAGCAGAGGTATCATAAACTATAAGCATATGAGGTCCCCAATGATGATTGACACCAAGTGCTTACATTTAAGAAGAGGCATCATAAACTATAAGCATATGAGGTCCCCAATGATGATTGACACCAAGTGCTTACATTCAGGAAGAGATATCATAAACTGTAAGCATATGCCCATCAAGTGCAAAGGAGTGATGCATTAAGGAGTATTGACATCAGTCTTGCTCCAGACACGTCTCCTTTATGTACCAGACACATGTGCCAACCTTATGATGGTTGACGACAAGTGTGGAGGGGTGATGCAAAAGATGTAGGAACATTTATCTTTCACTTCATCTTTATGTACCAAACACATTATCAAAATGATTTTCAAGTATCTACGTGAATAACAAAGCTACAGCCCACGACCGAATATACTCTTTATATGTGCATCTATGCAGCATTCAATAATGGTTAAGCTCTTAGTGTGACCTTGAACTTTACAATAGGGATGTGGATCTTGCACACAGCCTTCATGTACTTAATACATGTGCCAGTTATTTTATAATTCCTTCCTGCGTGACAAAGTTACAACCCTGACATAGAAAATTGGACATAAACAAATAGTTTGATATTTAACAGGTTATTTAATACCATAATTGAAAATATCACCAACCCTGAGTAGAAGTTTTTGCTATGGGCTCGATTCTTGGAGCAAAAGGACGCTTTTTCCGTGCAGGATTAGGTGTATAGCAGTAACAGCATCTAAAAGCTGCAAGCAAATTAAAAGAATTAATTTCGTTGAAGGTGAACATTTTTTTATGAGGGATTTCTCGTATTACAGTAACAGCATCAGAATGCTGCAAAAGAACAAGGGTTTGAGTTACATAGTTAAAGAACAAAACAGGTCAAGACTTTGGATGGATATTAGCTTCATAAATTTATATTCAGTAGAAACAAAGTTTAAAAGGACAAACATAGTATTTCATCGTTTAATGGACAATAACTCTGGTTGTACTGATCTTATCTAGGTCAAACTTCCCAAACTCAACCCCATGCCATGGAAGGTCTCTAAAAACTCTTCCTTAATATAAGTTTTTCAACATATGTCAATCCCATCTTAAGTTATTCAGTTCTTAATGTTTTACAACTTTAGTAACATTGACCTTGACCCAAGGGGCCCTAAATGTTATCCTATGAACAGCCACCATAAACTCTGCCTTTATGCCAACTTCAGTCAAGATATGTCAACTCTAACTAAACTAAAAGTTATTCAGTTTTTTCGATTTTAAGTAACAGTGACCTTGACCCTAGATGCCCCAAAGGCAATCCCATGAAAGGTCTCCATCATCTCTTCCTATATATAATGTTTGGTCAAGATATGTCAACCCTAACTAAAGCTACTCAGTTTAAAACCACCCGTCCAACTGCCAGCCTGCCTACCCACCAGTATCCACCCACCTGAACAACAATGTACCTTATTCTAGAAACACATGGTTAAAAATGCTATGGATTTTACAAGCAAGTCAGTGAAATGTTCACTATGTTAAAACCTTGTTAAATAAAAAACTATGATTACTCAGATACTCAGAGCTGCTAATGAATGTAAGCCTCTGCCTTCTGCCGAACTTATTATAACTGTTGGCTTTTGTTCATTGGGCAGAGTTGTGTTTTACCTTCATGAGATGTACAGCGATACTAAAGTATAAAACATTGAACTTTGTTTCTAAACTCTGACAACCCAATTTCATAACATATTCTTTTTTTAGTAAACAATGGCATGACTCAATTATTATTCAAGCAATATTTATGGGCTTTGTTAACATGTGTATGCTGTCTCTGGCAGAATGTGTACCAAGTTTCATTGTTTTTTGAGTTAATGGGCGAGGTTAGATTTTTGCCCTTTGATGATGCCTCCATCAATGACCTCAATTTTTTTGTCTTAAATTAACAGATGAGCCATAAACGACACACTTATATATTCAAACTCCTCCTTCATGGCCATGCCGTTATGCGAGAAGCAGTTTTGGCAGATGAGGGCGTATCGGTTCTGTGGGCCGTCGCCTACAAGGTATTCCAACATGCGGTCCATTGTGCTTCTCTCCCGGGGTAAAATCGGGCGTGGCAATGGTGGGCCTTGCAATGAACCTGGAACAAAATCATAATGTTAGACACTGCATGGTGAGAATTAAGGTTTAAAATGATTTATTTTACAAAAATTCTTGAAACAAATTAATTAATTATTTTCATAATCATGTTTGTTGGCACGATTATCGGAATTTTATTTATGTGAACTGTACATAATAACATAAGAAAAGTCAATTATTTAAAGTCACATAAAAAATCACACAGGAACTTGTGTAAAAAAGGAAGACAATCAGCATTCTTAATGTAATATACAGTATACATCCAACCAGTATTCTGCATGTCACTTTGAGAGCAGAACATTAGACCTTCTTCAAGTTCCTTCAATATCTTACGCTAGTTGTTAGATATGTTGATAAATTTGACCAACATACTTAAAACTAGAGCGCTGGCCCTAATTTCTCGAAACTTCTTAAGCTTAACATGCTTAAGTCGCTTATTTCAATTAGCCAAAATACATACTGAAAATGGATTTTGATAAGTGTTTTATTCTGATAATCATAGAGATTATTCCTACATAATTTCTAAAAATTCTTGAAAAAGTAGATATAAAACATTTTATAGAACAACAAAAATAGTGAGATTAGCTTAATCCTGTTATAAGGGACTTTAGAAGTATCGAGAAATTGGGGCCAGATAAGCCAATGCCAACACTTGCCTGATGTATTTCAGTCTATAAAGGCACGTAGCTCAACAATTTTACTATGCCTTGCTATACATGTCTCTGGCACCATGTGTACCAACATTCATTTAAATATTTTGAACAAGTGTTAAGTTATAAGGCCTAAAAAAAAAATATGTCCGTTTTGGGTAACCCGACCCTACCTATAAAAATGCGCCGACCCTAACTATTTTTTTCCGTTTCTGAGCAAAAAAAATATTCGTTAGCGAATAGAGAGTTACATAGGGCGGATAAATGCAGATTTTAATCAGAATTATTGTTTATATGATAAAACAAAGTCAGGCAATGACAGTAATGTACGAAAGACTGCCATGTGCAAGAAAACACTCTGAACTTATGAGATTTTGAGAAAAAAAAATTTTAAAAAAATCCCTACCTACCCTACCTAGAAAATTTGGGAAGGTTACCCTAAACATTTTTTTTTATTTTTTTTGGCCTAACCACAGGCACAAAGGCTATGAAAATAAACTGACTTCTTTTCTTTGAAAAAAACAGACAAGCTGACAATTGAAAGGACTGGCCAGCAAGGTCATTTCTATTTACCCTTCCCACCATGTGGCATGGAATACAGGTGATTTATAAGACCACACACCTGGTAAAAATAAAATGAACCTGCCAACAAGTACTATTTACATGTGATTTACGCTCTAATCTGCTGACTGAAATTTCATTTTTTTCCCCCAAAAGTAAAATATCAAGACAATTGGTTCAGGTGGCTTAGGAATTCGTAGTGCATTGCTCAATGATCTCATTAAATTTGTCTGAAATTTTACCATATGCCATTCAAATTGTTTACAAGTAAAGTGCTGAATAAATATCATGAATAAAATATGTGTTGTTATATATACATGTTTTATTGGCTTAGTTCAGGTGGCAGGCATGGCATTTGGTGCCAAGATTTGTGCCAAGGTATTTCAAAAATATAACAAGCATGGCCAATATAAAGCCAGGACAGGCCAAATTACAGAATTTAGACAAATGACCTTTGTGTGACCTTGACCTTTTACCTATTGACATGGGTCTTGACCTTGACACACCAGCTTCTCACAGGTAAAATTGGTGCAAAGTAATCTTAAAAGCTCCGAATATCACGGCAAAGCTACAGTCAGGAATAGCCAAAATACATCGATTTTAATCAATGACTATTGAATGTAACCTTGACCCAGCCTTTTCACACTAACTGTGTCCTGGGATCACAAGGACACTAAATTTCATGCCGGGACTCCAGAACCTGCTAGGTAGGTGTCTGAACAGGATACCATAATGTTTTGCAGTAAGTTAGATAGAAACCTTAAATACATGTTAAAACTTGAAAAGCAATATATTTTCAGATTATTTAGTGCATGAGGTAATTAAGTGCACACAATTGGTTTTGATAGTCAACTTCAGGTTTCATTTTCGTTCATAGATGAGATCGCTTCTTATATTTCGGAATAAAACAGATCTGCATACACTAGATTTTAACCTCTCAAGCATGCAAAATAAAGATGAAATCACCAGAAATTACCAACAATGACACCACAACTGTTGCATACTCATTATGTTCCATACACAGGATTTGTACCAGCATTTCATCCATATCTTTGAATGAACTGTCTTGTGAAAAAAATGCTTAAAGCAGCTTTATATATAAACTTTTAAATAACTAAAATATTTAAGAGCCCTTTTTGACCACACATCACATGAAACTCCATAAATCATGTATATGAAAGCCCATACACATAGTACATAAACAAATTTACAGGGGCACCAGACTTCAGGTAGGGATACTTGATTTGCAATTGAAGCTTCCATATATAGTTAAGTGTCGGCCCCTGTTGACCTTTGACCTACTATCATGGTTTTCCCATGTAACATGTCAGCTTTCATTGGTGACCATTAATACCAGGTTCATTTTATGATCTCACAAAACATGGACAAATTATAGCCCAGACAGGCCAAATTATAAACATTTTTGACAGATGATCTTTAATGTGACCTTGACAAATGACCCCTTAAATGTAACCTTGATCTTTGACCTATAAACATGGAATTTGAAAGTGACACACACACCGTTGTGTCAAGGTGAACTTTTGTGATAAGTAGTTTTAATATCCCACAATTTATGGCAACATTACTAATTGGACAAGCCAAAATACAAAGATTTTTAACCAATGAGCCTTAAATGTAACCATGACAGTTGTCACATGTGACACATCAGCTTGTAATGAAGAAAAACCTGGTTAAAAATGCAATGTATCATACAAGCAAGTTAATGAAATTTCAACAGAAGATTAATGAAAATATTTATTTTTCTAAGAATAATCCACAATTATTATTCCAAAATGTTGAATTGCTATTTAAAAAGGACCTGTTTTTATAATTATACTTCAAGTAAGTAAATTTTTCTTTTTTTAATATTTTAGTACAAGAACAGAAAAAATCCCTGAACTGTACACTTGAGTATTAAGCTACTGTCATAATTTATCCACAATAGTTAATAGATTTCTTTTTAATTAGACGAGTGTTTCGTTTATTATAATAAAAAATATTTATGTCTGTTTATGACACCTAAAAGATTAAATAATCAATGTACAACTTATAACGCCTTGCAAACAAACCATTTGTTGGTTGTCGTGGAGTATTTAACAGGTTACGGGGCTGCATTCCCTGGATACTCCCACTACGAGGCCCAAATGGGGTCATTCCTGGTCTCAGCTGGCCCCCCTGTTGGGGCCTCATAGGTGTCATGGCAGGGTGCCCAGGAGTCATGGGGCGTAGCTGGGATCCTGGGGGAGATCGCTGCTGAGGGACATGTCTCTGTCGCAATTCTAGAGAAAAAGATATAACATTTTGATCATACAGTTAGGCCACACTAGTATATATTTTTTTGTATGGATTTGGGCAGAAAAAAATAGGGAGCAAATATGAGGCAAAATAAAAAAAAACGAGTGCCACTGAAAGAATGCCACTGTTGAAGAAAGGGGAATAACTGTACAATTATTTCAGTTATGGGTCTTGCTTTCCTTGTGTGTATATGTGTACCTTGAACCAATTTTGAGTTTGGTCAACGTTCAAGAAATTAGTGTTCACACTATAAACAGACACCATGGAAATGAAAGCATTTAAAAAAACAAGAGGGCCCTGAAGGCCCTGTATCCCTCACCTGATCCAATTCAATTACCTTGCTGTAATAAGTACATTCTGACCAGGTTTCATATAGATAAAGTAGAAAATATGTCCTCAACAGTGTTTTAACAATGTTTTCTATGATTTGACTTTGTGACCTAGTTTTTGAACTCAGGTTACCCAGTTTCAAACTTGACATAGACTTCATAAACACAAACATTCTGACATAGTTTCATGGTGATCAAAGAGACAATGTAACCTCTACAGTGTTTACAAAGTTTTTCTATGATTTGACCTAGTGGCCTGGTTTTTGACCTCTGATTAACCAGTTTCATACTCTACCTCAAGAATAACATTCTGATCAAGTTCCATGAACATACAGTCATAAATGTGACCTCTATAGTGTTAACAAGCTTTTCCTTTAATTTGACCTGGTGACCTAGTTTTTAACCCCAGATGACCCAATATCGAACTTGTCCAAGATTTAATAGAGGGTAACATTCTGACCAAGTTTCATTAAGATTGTGCCCAAATTGTGACCTCTAGAGTGTTAACAGTCTAATTGTTGACGACGGACGACGACTACGAGGGAAGACAGACACAGGGCGACCACAATAGTTCACCTTGAGAACTTAGTGCTCAGGTGAGCTAAAAATCAAAACAAATGTTACTTTGTATGAGCTTTCTGTAGCTGATGTTTTAAGCCATTTTTTTCAAATTAAATTCCATTTTAGTAACATATTAATTATTAATATGGAGAAACTGCATAAAACATTTTAATAATGACATGATATTTGAAAACCCTTTCACATAATGTAAAATAAATCAAACATGCTTCGCGGAAAAGGTAATAACTTTTAAAGGGGCATAAAATTTTACTCATAAATAGATAAGATTTATAACGTAATATTTCTCATATAGTCATGAATAAATATGAATTAGAAAAAAAACCCTTCAGTTGAACTGTTCTCCAACAATGAGGCCACCATGGTTTCTAAGACTCCAGTACAATATAAGATGTATCAAAATTGAACACCAGTTTTGCAAAAAAAAAGGGTACCGGGATAAAAAGGCATTACCAAAAATCACACTGTCGAGTAATTGAGAACAATTAAAAGAACAAGAGCTGTCACAGAGACAGCGCGCTCGACTATTCCGCCACTTTTCAATGTAAGGATTGAAAAGTTTTGGAGAAACATGCATGGATCACTGTTAGATTAGATTTCAATGCAATACATGGTGTGTTGAGATTTTATCATAATGTGGTTCTATGCAAAATATTAACGAGAATTCTAATAATCAGTGATGTGATTGACCTGGCAGCTGAAGGGCTGAAACCATTTCGGCCATGGGTTCTTATGGCACTTTTGATGTCAAAAGCACACTGCCTTAGAAGAAAAACTGGCTTTTTAGATGCTCTTTTGAGGGTTCTTCTGACTTGAAATTTAATGCACACAGGAATATCAACTCTTACAACCAAAAGCACTCTCGTAACTTTTTTAATCAGCCAAAAAAAATAAAAAATAATAAGATCCGCGGATTTCCGCGAATCCGCGGACAAATCACATCCCTGAATAATAAAGGGCCATTATTTGCAAAAAAGAGTTATCTAACTTGGTTATTCAATTAAGTTGGGTGGTTAAATACCATTGTATAAAGTCTCAATGCAATACATCAAATAGTTGCTGACATATTATTATATGTGTGCTAACATGCAAGACCTTAACCAGAATTTCTAAGTCACATAATAAAGGGGCAAAAATTATATATTATAAAAAAGATAAGAGTTATCTTACTTGATTAATTAGAAGGTTAAATAGATTGGAGCCTGTGTGTAAAGTTTCAATGCAATACATGATGTATTCGCGGAGGTATTGACTTAAAAGTGGTTACATGCAAAACCTTAACCAGAATTTCTATGTCAAATAAAAAAGGGGCCATTATTTTAATTAAATGCAAACTGGAGGTATCTTACTTGGTTATTTAAGTAGATTGGATGGTTGAGTACCATTGTATAAAGTCTCAATGCAATCCATCAAGTAATTGCTGAGATATTAACCTATGTGTGCTTACATGCAAAACCTTAACCTAAATTTCTAAGTCAAATAATAAAGGCCCATAATTTGCATTATATTCAAAAAAGTGTTATCTGGGAATACATATCTAATGTTTCAATGCAATACATGATATATTTGCTGAGATATTGACTTAAATGTGGTTACATGCAAAACCTTAACAAGAATTTCTAAGTTGAATATTAAAGGGCAATTATTTTGCATTAAATGCAAACTAGAGTTATCTTACTTGGTTAATTAAGTAGGTTGGATGGTTGACTACCATTGTATAAAGTCTCAATGCAATACCTCATGTAGTTGCTGAGACATTAACCTATGTGTGCTTACACGCAAAACCTTAACCAAAACCTCTGGCTCATACACTTCTATAGATAGGGGTGGCACATACCATATACCATGCATAAATGAGTTCAAGACTACAAAATGAGAAGGCCTACCAATTTTTCAAGGGCATCATAAGTTGCTCATCTCTGGGAGGGAAATTAAATTCACACAAATAAAATAAGTGTTGTTGATAATATTCAAAAGAAAATAATCTGAAACTAAGCATATTCTAAGAAGTATACTAAAATAGCAAATAACACCGAACTGAAAAGGATTCTGTCCAATTACATGTAGTTCAAAATAGACACATGCTTATACGATGTTTTCATGAATAACGCCCCAGATCAGACAGGCTAAGGAAGAGTGCCCACAAAAATGCCCTGGAATGAAGGCCAACACTCATTAGGGGACTATTACAATACAGTGACTTTATTTCTGATAAACAGTCAAGCTCAAAGATCTAATGTCAGTATAAGGTACAGTTGGCATGCCTTTTATAATTAATTGTATGCAAGATAATCAGGCACAAATCTCATGATTTTTAAAGAAAAAAATCTTAAATGTTCCCTTTCATTCGCCAGCATTATTCAGACATGAGATTTAAAACGCTTAAAAATGAACAGAAAAACTGTATAATACATGTCAGAGATATGAGGCAATATTGCCCTGGTTAATGCCCATACAAACACCATTATAATACTGTTGCCATGGATACAGACCTGTACCAGGTGTGACACCTACTTGAGGAGGAGTCACCTTGGGCATCTGTGAAAATACGACAAGAAGAATAGGTTACATATGTTAGATATATTAAAGATGAAATATGGATAGTTTTTCTTTACAAAGCTACTTTTTAACATTTATAACAATAAAACCTCAGTAGTTTTTTTCCATCTTTTTTCATTTATGATACATGACGATACTAAAGACACCTTATGTCATTTGCGTGTCAACAGCGGCCGACATTTCACAAGGACTATAGATAACTTTTTAAGTGCATTGTACACCCATATATTTGGTTTCATTAATTTATGTGCAATGGTGATTTTAAAACATGAAAGGCTCCTAATAGAAGAACTTAATCGATTATTTACACCGTACAGAACTTACTTCCCTCTACGTGATAAAAAAGCAATGCTAGATAAGGGAAATCACTTTGATTAGGTCTTAATGATTGTTCCGAAACATTCATTAATTGATCATAGTTACTGTACACCTTTATAACAATTTGTATATGACTAATAAAAACAGATGTATGATTAAAACAGATGTATGATTATATATCGTAACTGGCTCCTTTAAAAGCATATCTAGTACAACCCTTATTTGTAGCTCTATTTCACACAAGTTTTTCACACTGTAGCCTGCCTGGTAAAATCCATTACACAGCCATTTAATTCACTATCTTATACAAAGGTTTACATTCTAAACACAGTTCAAAACCTCGCCAACCCACCTCTAGCTCTTTAAACCTGACAGGGTCAAATCTCTCAAGTATTTCCTTAGCCTTCTTGTACGTCTCTTTCTCCATCACGTCTTCCAACTGAATTAAAAAAGACCCAAGCATTTTAGCTTGACATGACATGACAGCATGATTTCAACCTAATACATCAAAATAGAGAAATCTTCTCATCTGAAAATTACTTTGAAATCATGGTTTTCCTGAAAATGTTGAACATCCAATTGAAATTAAAATGCCTGAGGTCTAACCATGATTTAAATTAAATTTGCAAGGTGAAAGAAACCTTTATAAAAAACAACAATTAAAATTATTATATTGATACATTTATCTTTGTCTATGAGAAATTCCCTATTAAAACAACCCATTTATAGGCATATGTTTTGAATAAAAGTTTTTTTTATCTTTTGTCAAGCTACCAACCATTTCCTGTTCACAAAATATAATGTCTTGTGAATTGTATCATATCATAGGCATGATTTTTCACATATAAAGGTTCTTGGGCCCATAGTCACTAACATTTTGAGTTCTGATTTGAAGACTCATGCAGTCTTCATATTTTATTTGTGTATAAAACTGCTCAACTATTAGAAGAGACCCAAGTGGCAAACAATCATGCAAATCTTCATTTAATTGTAATTTCCTTTTAATTAAGTTGACAAATTTCGCTGAATATTATAACTCTTTGAAATGATGCAATGATATAGATGATTCTTTGCAATTTATTAAGAGAGTTTTTCTGTGTCCGGGTCTTCACTCGTTACCATGGGCCCGATTGGACAAGTTTGTTTTTCCTGTCAAAGTATTGAGACACATCCATGGTTTGAGTAAAAAAATCAGATACTGGTTTCTCACTCTGTCTGCCTACAGCCCAAAAAATCACAGTCATTTGATAGGAATCAATTCCTGCTTTGGTGTCTTACGACCTTAAATACATTTAGTGGCATTTAACCTAAAATTATTTACTATTTTCTTCAGATTTATCAAAGGGGTCACTCCTACCAAGGATCTAGCATAAAATAACAATGCATTACTACAGTTTAAAAATGTCAGAAAATCTCAAAAGGCCTAAATAGATACCGGTAGGCCTTTCGATATTATAACATATATATATATATATTTATTTATATATATCATATTAATATAACAGAGTTTTCACTAAACAGTATTTCAGGTTATATGACACCAAAGCAGGAGTCTTAAATATTTAGAATGTAATATATGTTGTCACTTGTATATTTTCATGAAATAAGTATGTTTAATCCAAAGCAGGAGTTCATCCCTATCAAATGATTGGGCAAAAAAATCCCATCTTAGTCGATATTACAATGTAAGGGGAATAAATCCCTCGTCAGTAGACAAAATAAACCAGTCAGAGTAATCTATACTGGTCTACATTTGAATACAATCGTTTGTCTTTAATAAAAGAGATTGCATATGTTATTTATGATGTTATGTTGATTTGTTGAAATGGCTTATAAAACCTTCAATCACACTTGTACCAGTCTCCTCCTGGGACCCGGTTTCAATAAGATTTCTTAGTCTGAAACCTTTTGCTGTTTATGAGAGCTCTTATACTCGTGAAGTTATGTGAATAATCTATATTTATATGATAAATTTTCTGTTGATATTTTTATTGAAGCAGTTTAAGCCATAAATCAAGGTTAAGCCTGGAAATTTACCATCTTAAGCTTTCCCATCTTCATTGAAACGCAGGCTAGGGTAGAAACAAGTAGTCAGTTTCCATTTTTAGAACCCAAAAAAACAAAACCCTGTCGAGGGTCTGAACACCAGATCTCTGGAGTGAGAGGCAGACTTCTTACATAAAATTGTGCGCCTTATACACATTGTTATAAACAGAACTGAACTTTTCTTAAAGAAACTCTTTTGGACATAGAAATAATAAATTTTGTATGTTTATTTATATTGTTATGTGAACAAACTCCATATTTTTTGTTTGTCTCAGAAAATGTTTTCAGATGGTGAGAAGCATATAAAGCAACAAAGATGAAAATTGAAAGATTTTAGGCTGGCATTTACGACTTCTTATTCATTTACACGTTGTTATAACTTGTATCACAATTATTGTAAAATAAATAAGTTAAGACAAGTGTCAGTTGCTATTTGGTCTTTGGTCTTTGGTCTTAATTTATAAAGAATGAAATCACTCATTTTAAACCGTTTTTGAAAGAAATGTCACCTCCATGACAGCGGTGATTGAGTCACTTTGAAAGAAGACTTACAATCTGCTTTTTCCTTTCTCTCAATTCTTCCAATGCAATATCTGAAATAGAAATGAAACTTCTAAAAACTCTCGTAAAATAGACTGTTCTTTATTGACTAAGTTTTTTAAATAATTTAGTACAAAATTAATGATTTTACTGAGCTACTAACAATTAGTCATTAAACAGTCATCAAAAATGGACTTTCTTAAATGTTTGTTAGCAAATTGCCAACAATGTCGAGCCCGCCAATGTTACAATCATGGAACAGTTTGGAGAGAGAATGCTATTTGACGCTGATAATTAATTGTCGTAGTCGAGGGCTATGCGTGACAGTGCAGTTTAAACAAACCAAAACCAACGTGTATTTGACCAATGAGTCAAATGAGTATGACCTTGAACTTTAGACCTTTACTGTAGAGTTGAGCCAGGATTTGAAAAGGACAGGGTGTTGCACCCTTCAATAACTCCCTCATAAAACCCTACCAGACATAGGTCTAACACATGACACATTGTCTTCTTATGTCGAACATTTGTTTCAACTTATTTGGAAATCCCCTACCCATGGCCAGGTAACAGACATACCATATCAAGAAAAAAAAAAAGATTTTTGTTAGCAAAAACCATCAATATTAAGTAAAAAATGATACAAAAATTTGGATGACAATCAAGCAATAATTTCTTCACAGGTTTAATTAATCAAAATATGGCTAAGCTAACACATTTATTGAGAAAAGCAAGATTTTGTTAGAATTTTCATTTATAACTTTTCTGGTGTTTATCACCCCAAAACATGATTACCATTAGTGATGACCTACCAAAAGTTTCTAATTCCTCCAAAATCCTGTTCTTATATGGTTTTCATAAACATAAAAATTTCAACACCTTTTTCACAGCTACCTTTCTGAGCTTTTAGTTACATAATATCCCGGTAATACAGATGATACCCTTCAATATAAAGTGTTATTTAATACTTAAAATATCAAATAATTCAAAACAGTACCATTCTTAGCAATTCTTTTGATGAAGTACCAGTGTAGAACCTTCTTCACGAGCCATATTCTGAAATAATATGATACATCAATAAACAAACAATCAAATGTTACACAATGGAAAAATACATGATAGTTGAACAAATTTCATCACAACAACATCGGAATAATAGAAGCATATATGAAGCAGGGCTCATGTCAGGATTTGAAAAGGGCAGGGTGCTTGGTCAGAAAGGGCACTTTGATGTGCATTGAATGAGCCTTTATGGGGACTTGTAACGGTCAATGTTCAATTCATATTGTGTAACTGTTATAACTACTTATACAGTGGAAACTCACTAAACTGGACAAGGTCCGGACTGGGCAAAATTTCCGGTTTAGTGAGGATTCCGGTTTAGTGAGGATTTGATGTACGGAGTAAGTTTTATACTCAAAATATTAACTGAGTTAACCTTTAAAGGAAAGTTGACGTTTAGACGGAGGTTGAGACATGATTAAAGCACATGCAAAAGTGGTAAACATAATTAAACATTTCTGCGTTTTTATAATCATCTTTTTTTCCAAGTCTTAAAATAAAACAACTCACGTAATTTAATGCTTGTTTTAAGTATGTTTGATAGTTTAATTAACGCACCGCTCTAATTTGATTCAATCATAGAAGTCTTTAGATAAAACAACCCTCCAAAATGATAACTTAATAACCGTTTCAAGTTCTTTAATTTCTGCAACAAACAAATAAATGTTTCAATCAATTTTCTTTTCACAAGTTTGATTATCGTTTGATTATCGCGCGGCAGTCAATCCACAGTGCAGTCATCATTATCGATTATCAAGTTAACACAACATCACAGGTGCAATATTTAACGACCACCGGCTGTCAAAACAAAGTGACACGCGATTCGCGAATTCCTAATACACAAAATCATTTTGACATGTCTGAATAAATATATGTCCGGTTTTGTGAGGTAAAATTACGTTGACAACTAACAAATTTTCTCGATTTTTTGTCTGGTATCCGGAATTCTGAGGTTCCGATTTTGTAGGGATTATTTTACATTGAAAATAGAAGGGGAAAACCGGGACTCTGAAAAAAGTCCGGTATCCCGAGGATTCCTGTTTTGTGGAGATCCGGTTTAGTGAGTTTCCACTGTAGTTCGATATGAATAACTACTATGGTAAGCTGTTATCCTTACAAGTGTCAAAATAATGTATATTTGTAATTTTTATACTTATTTCTAAAAATTTTACTTGACATTGACCAATAAATATCAATTATAATATCATTAAAGAGGGCTCTGTCAAACAAAAGGGCATGACAGGGCATAGTAAAAAGGCAGCAAATTGTGAGAACAACAAATACTAGTAATTTGAGCATGAACTAGGTATTGTAATGTACTCATTCTGTGCTTCATTCATTCATGTGAATTAAAGATGCAGTCTTGGATGAAGTCCCTAAATATATAAGGTGTGAACTCTTTTATACCCTATTTGACATAAAATTGTCATGGCCCTAATTTCTTGAAACTTCATAACTTCAGTCCCTTATAACAGGATTGAGCTAGATCATTTATTTTGTTTGTCTACAATTTCCTTAATATCTATTTCTTTAAAAGCTTTTAGAATATAAACAGAAATTATCTTTATCATAATCACAATAAACCATTTTTATTTATCAACATACAATTTAAGGATGTATTTATGCTCATTGAAATAAGTTACTTAAGAAGTCAAGAAGTTCCAAGAAATTTGGGCCTGCTTAAGTAAAATAAATGTCAGACAAAATGTCCTGAATGCACAGTAAGTTAAAGGGTACAGTGAAGTTACATACACAGCAGGAAACAGCAAAAGAGGAATGGAGTAGAGCAGTCGATCTTTCCACTTGTCTGGGAAGTAGTAGAAGTAGAACACGAGGGCTGCAGCAATGTACGACAATATTGAGTACAGCAGCAATTTGGCTATAAACCATTTTTGTCTCTCTTGATTCTGTCGTTTGAATTTCTCAAGTCTGGTTACTTCCTGTAAAGATTAATAACAAGAATTATGAAAATAACTAAATACACCCAAGTGAGCCAAACACAGCACTGTCATTAGAAGAAACTAACATTACTGAAGTTCACTGTTTTCTTGGATTTTAGGAAATTGAAACTTTACAAGATCCTCACTTGGTCATGAAGATCTGGCTCCACTTTCTCCCAACATATTAAGTCCTTTGTAACAAGATTATGCTAATCTCACTTTTTTGTTTTGGTATAATTTGTGTGATATTTATCTTTTATAAACGAAATTATCTCTATAATAATGATAGATTGTTTACTTTTAGCTTAATAACATAAGCAATTTAAGCTTGTATGCTTAAGAATCTCAAGAATTTATGGCCTGAGTCATGAAGAACTTTTGCACATTGTTTCCTTAGTGACACCAATGATTGCCAATGACTGTTTCCTTGGTACTTATGTTTAAAAATATTTCATTTCGTCAATTAACAGTATTTAATTCTCCCTTAAACCTGAGTATGCTATACTTTGTTTGATATCTGTACCCATAACCATATGGGATGACATGTTATCTAACCATACCTGATCAATTTCTTCCAACTTTTGAATGGTGGTTTTCTTTTTCTGAAAGAAGTAAATATCCACTGTGAAACATGTGAGAAATTAAAATAATAACATTTTTTGAAGATGGAATTCAGGAGCAAAGTTAGACTATTTTGAATTTTACATACAAGATATTTGGCCACATTTTTCTCCTTTTATCATTTATTTGTTGCAAAACTTTACTTTCACTTGTCAAACTGATGATAATGACACACAAGTGCATCTTTCTAAATAGCCTTGCTACATAACTGATTGTTTTAATATTAAAACAACTACATAACTAAAATTTCACTGTTAGTTACAGTGCTCTATTGTGAAAGAAAGACTGTTTGCACAAGCGGGGGGTTTGAACACCTTACAACCTAAAGCTGGCACCACCATACATGCCATATCCCCCGGAGGGGGAAAAAATCCCCCGGAATTTCGGTCCATCCCCCGGTCTCCTGGCGGGAGATGCAAATCCCCCGGAATTTCCAAAAAAAAAAAGATTTTTTTTTTTAAACCTCCGCTTACGAGCGTGTTGTCACTGGTTTTATTACCCGAGATTTGATCCGCGTGTTTACGGTAAGGAATTTGATGCGCTGTATTTTGCATCTGGATTATCGATTGATGGTGTGTATACAGCCTTGCACAAACTGCCAATCAGTAGGGTACATGTTTTGATTGTTACACAGTGTGCCATAATAGCGCCTTTGATCTCTGCGTTATACGATCGAAAGGTCGCAATAAATTTGTACAGGTGTCACTAATTGTTTGTTTGTTTTTAACCCTGTAAGGGTGTTGACATTAAATTACAAATGAAGATGTTAACACGCAACTATTGGACAATTTTCCGACGTGTGAAAATGTTACGGTATACTGTAGTGTTTCTGATAATGATGGATTATTCTAAATTCATATCAGTACAGTCACCATCAAACTGAAACGCTGAGCTGAGCGTTGTTTCAGCATATTGAGAAAAATTCAGACAGACTCAAGGTCAAGATTGACTTCAGAAACAATTCACAATCTGCTGAGTGTAAAGTTTAATGAACATAACATTTGCAGCTCATTTAATTGTTCCTTCCAAGGACATGCTATATAAATCAACCAATTCATGCAATTAATTGTGCATGTGTTTGCTATCCTGATTGTCATGTGGACCTAGTGCTGTGAAGTGCCTAAAAATGAATTTTTTTAGTAGTGCTTACTTAGTTCTGTGAAGTGCCTAAAAATTCATTTTTTTTAGTAGTGCTTTTTGTAAAAATTTACTTTTTTTATTATTTAACATTTTATATAAATACATTGAAGTGTTATATGCATAATATATTATGAATTGATGTTAGTTCAGTTGTCATTGCAATATTGAATGAATATTTTTATATAATTATGTGAATAAAATACAAAAAATTGATATTTCGTGAACTTATACTTTCGATATAAAATCCCCCGGAATACTTTCCAAATCCCCCTAAATTTTAAGCCTTTTGACCAAATCTCATGGAATGGTCTCCAAAAAATATGGCATGTATGCACCACAACTGCATTGCAATAAAAGCAAGCTCAACAGCAAGCTGTTGGAAGTGCCCTATAGGGCTGACACTTCATTCCTCCCTCTTTTAACCTTTTTTGGGACTGGACCGGAACCCCCTAAAGCTGGATGTACAGACCTGTACAGATTCCATTACCCCCCCCCCCCCAATTACATTCACAGGCGATACCGAATTACTTCTGACACCATTATTGTGAAAGAAAGAGCGTATGCCCAGGCAGGGGTTTGTACCCCGTACCTTACAACCTACTGACACTACAACCGCATTGCCATAAAAGCTAGCTGCTTAACAGCGAGGCTGTTGGAAGAGCCCTGTAAAGCTGACACTACATTCACAACCATTCACCAAACTTTTAAAATCAGGACATAATCACCCTCCAAGCACAACAAAAAGGCATATTTGCAGGATTTAAAATAAAAAAAGACATTTAAATTGTGTTCTTGACTTTTGCTAAGAGAAGCTGGTCTGAAAAAAATTCACACCTTTCGTGGAGTGCACTACTCCCATATTGACAATATCCGAAAATTTGTCCGAATTACTCACTTAGTTGTAAATTTACAGATTCTAGTAAAAAATTGCAAAAAATCGAGAACAAAATGACCAGTTGTATAAAATTACCCGAAATCTCGAAAATATGACTCCCATCTTGTATATTATGTCTTATGTCACGCATAAAAGCTGTATTTTCGCCTTGACATTTCTCTTCCGCGCGCCAGATTTGGAGCAGACAACAGTTACCACTCCTACGTAGTGAGTTCTGTGACAAGTTATGCCGGTGCCAGTACAAACATATCGTTAATGGGTTAATTATGAAAAGCATGTGGACAAACGCCAATAATTACCTAGTTTACTACTGTCTATTGGTGTGTTTTTTTTCTTTAAAGATGCACTCTTACTCCCAAATAAGATTTATTAAAATTAATATTTTTTTTGTAATATACAGTATATATAAAAATGATGAATAAATGTCGAAAACAATAGTTCTTATGAAGGATACCGAGTTTAATTTGAAAGAAAAGTGCAGAAAACACGATATGTCTACCTCATGCAACGATTTTATTTTACCGCCTGTGCCTTGCATATTGGGAAAAAAGTTGACTTTGGGAAAAATATAAAAAACACTTTTTTATGCATACATTATGCTGTGAAAGAGTTAGTCTTGTCAATATTTTATTTATTTCAAGAAATTCATTCCTTTTTTATTCATCAACGTTATCTGCATTTACCAAATTGGGAAGAAAAAAATATAACATTTTGGGGAAACAGCCTTTAGAAAGCAGCAAATTACACCAAAAATCACTGTAAGTACACGTTTGCAATGTTGTTATCAGTAATTAATATTTTTCATGAATGCATTATTTAGTAAGTAGATAAAGGTTTATCATTCATAATTTACGCTTGTTATACATGTGTATGTATTAATTAGAGATAAGACTGACCAATAGTAAACTTATCCGTTACAGACTACCCCTACACTTAAATAAGCTCTACCGGTTACTGTCAAATTCAAAGAAATTGTTCCATGTTTTATATAGATACATTCATTACTTCATATCTGGGGCTCTTAATGGCGTAAATATCTTTACACAAAAGGAATATCAATGTTAATTATTACGGATATCCGGCTTCCGATTATCTGTACAGAGGTGAGACGAAATATGTTAAACATTAGCACCAGTAAGCCCTTATTTTTTCCTCGCGATTGGTATAAGAGCGTAGAACTAGGAAATATTGACTATTCCGTACAGAACTGGTTAAAACAACTTTGTTTTTAATATCACACCTGTGTTCAAGAAGGACGACAAACATATACACTGCGGATGAGAACTAACATCTGTAACCTGTAAACTATTATCAAACACATTATCAGTGGCGCTACCGATTGAAATACTTTCAAAACATAATGTCATTGACATCACTTAACCATGCTTTAAGATCTGGATTCTCTACCGAAAAAAAGTTGCTGGGTACCCTCCTTTAAGCTGGCACCAAATCCTACTCCCAGATTTTAGCAAGGCTTTCGATTTTGTACCCCATGCTCGCTTACTGCAGAAGATGTCGCATTGCGGGATAAAAGGCCATCTCCTGGCGTGGTTGTCATCTTCCTTCAAAGACCGGTCCATGAATGTAGTTGTGGAAGGTGAAAACTCAAGGAGCATACACGTAGCCTCCGGAATACCACAAGTAACAGTCCTAGGTCCTTTGATGTTTTTCTGCCATATAAATGACCTACCAATAAGTGTCAACTCACAGGTTCGAATCTTTATTAATGATTGTTTGCTGTATCGACAGATAAAGAACACCTCAGATCACATAAACTTCAGAAAGATTTGTCTGGCACTGGGTTTCTATATGGGGCATGAAATTCAATGCAAAAAGAGTGTAACAGTTTTATTTAAAATATCAAAGTGAATCAACCCACTTTTATGAACTCGACAATACAATACTGATACAATACTGAAACACGTGAACTCAAACCCTTACCTAGGAGTACTTATATCAAATGTCTTAACATGGTCGAATCACATAGCAAAAATCTGCAAAAAGGCAAACTTCACTTGGATTCCTCCGACGGAACTTGAAATAATGACCACTAGAATGGCGGAAAAACCGCCTTCATCGCACTCGTACGATCTCAATTAGACTACGGTTCAACTTTATGGGACCCATACTTGAATAAAATTATATAGATAAACTGGAAAAAAAACGCATAGGTGCTCGCTTCATCCTAAAGAACTACAAGAGAAAGAAAGAAGGATGTGTGGCAGAAATGCTTAGCACACTGGAACTCTATCCAAGACCGCTGTATATTCAACAAACTGATGACGCTCTACAATATCGCAGGGGGTATATGGTGCCGGCAGTGGACCCTGATCTTTACCTGACTAAACAATCAAACAAACACTGCATAAAAGCAAAAAGAAATACACAGATACACATTCATTGTTCGTGGAACCAACTGGAAGACAGTGTTGTGCGCGCATCTACAGTCCGACGGAGGCTGCGCTACTACATGTAGAACCCCTCCCCCGTAGATACATATGCCAGAAGTGACCCTTCTACATATTTGAACAGATACAGAAACCCAGAAAGTTGTCCAGTGTACCGCCTATCGGTGCTTTACAAAGGACTCGTCTACTCTTTATATCGGGGGTCTATTCTAGTATTATCATGTCTTTATGGACTTCCTTAACTATCAGACAAACCCAATTTGAAAGTCTCAGACCCACGGTTGATTAAAACTGATGACCAAACTCGTTCATGTGATGCTAATTGGTGATTTTAATTACAGATTTGTTAACTGACAAATTTGTTAACTGACAATGTGGAGGTCTTATACGATTGTATAGACATGTTTCACCTTTTTACACAGTCTTGTCAAAGCCTATATTTTATGAAGAAATGTGTACCGGCATCTCTTTTTCGATTGTCACGACTTGGTTTGCAATTGTCATAAATAATTAAGTACCTAATCTTGATCTTGATAAAGTCTTACTCAAACACAGAAGCTTTAAAATCTTAGTACTGATAATATATGAACTTAGAATAGGCCCATAATCATAGTCATGATAGTTCCCTCTCATGATGAAAAATTGCAGCAAATAACCCGTTTATGGCGCGAGTCTTTACCAAACAAAAACTATGATCTAAATAAAGAAAACAGCTTTCTTGCATGAACAAGAACCTTTCACGGAAGCGTAGTGAATAGCAAAAAAATGTATGTTCACGAATTTCAATAAGTACTTAGAAAAAATATACATATACTGCAGAAACCTTCTTACAAACCTCAAAATGAAATCAATGAAGAATGAAGGATGTGTATGTTGTCATACACGTGATATGCTGGTTATACTGAAAATTAAAATACCTATCATGAACAACAAACGACTGAGTTTTGTTGTTAACAGCTATGTTATAGATTCTAATTCAGAGACAGTTGTTTTTAGACATTTTTGAACAAATAAATGTTCGAAACTTAAAGATACATGTTCTACGTTTTCAAACCGCAACTTTGAAGTAAAATGTCTGAACTAAACAGGATCAACCGCATAATGTATTCAATCTTCACAATACGACATGATGGTTAGAGCTTAGCGTTACAATGCACGTCAGCGACTGCTATTTCCTGTAGCATTAAATATATACTGGTATATACCGCTTAAGTTGTGTCTGCACTTTGACAGCCCATGTTTGCCAATTGTTGGTCCGTCACCTTAATTAGGCAGCCTCATATTCAAGTCACATCTCTGTTTCACGTGAACATCCCACGAACGAGCGCTTGTCCTTATAAGGCTGTAGCCACCAATGTCACCTACAAAGCACATTCATGGTAGACACGGGCGTAGCGTACTTCTTGAATATAGTTCACGACCAGTTACAATACTTCATGTAACCAGGAAGCAACGGGGTTCTATTTATCATGCTCTCTCTTAACTGAACACGTGCATACATGAATTACTAAGGACAGCCCTCAATTTCTCGAAAAAAATAAGCGTAACTTACCGTAATTGAATTTAGCAATATTACTAACATAAATATGATTTAATGAAACAACAAATGGCGAGCATTATTCATCACAAACATAATTTTCTTTAAAAGGCTCAAAACTCTTTAAAAAGAGAATATTATATAATTTATACCAAATCAAAAATAGTGTGTTGAGCTTGATCCTGTTATAAGGTACTGCTTAACCATTTTTTTGCGAAATTGGGGTCTGGTGTATTCACAATAAATGTAGTCAACTCAACTCCACTCCAAAACTCTTTTTATTTACTAGTTCGGGTTACAATGTATGCAACAGCTTGAATAGGATCTACATCAAACGCATGTTAAATTATTGGTGATCGGGTAGATATGAAGACACGGACATCCGTGGTATAGAGCATAGACACGTGCCATTAACTTGAGGATAAAACTGTGCAAATGTGGCATCAGATTAAAATAACACGAATCCGATGAGCCTCTCTCCGTCTGGTCACCTGGTAGATGAGTTCAGCAAAATGTTAATGAATTATACAACTACATCCTATTATTCATTGACGACATATACAGATTATTAAACCAGCGTCCTTTTAATGAACAGAATAAAATAGATCAGAACTGAACAGATTGTTTTATTTTTGTTGTTGTTTTTATTTAGAACATAACGCTCATGCTTCGCATTTTGTCATGGGTGTACTTTTTGTGTTTTTGTTCATAGCGATGCATGTCGGCATATGACTATCTACTTCTCGTATTTTTAATATAATTGTAACTTGTCGTCACGAAATTATGTGGTAGGGGGTCAGGGTATTACAATGATATCATCAGTTATAATAAGAAATGCAGCACCAAATTTTCATTCCATGACGTATTTAATTTTATTTACAATATAACTGTAAACCAATTTGAACTTTATATCATAAAAGTTCTTCCTATAGATATCAAAAACCTATTTCCTAACCATTTTTCAACAAGTTCATACTATCCATCAATTTCGTTAGAGTCGAATTTACATAAACCCGGACATTCGGTCGGGATACGCACCTGTATGTATGCGATGATTTACAACATCGGTGAAAGCTACAATTTATTGTCATTGCCGTGACAAGTTTAGGTCAAGTGAGCCTTCAGGCTACGCTCTGTGATATTTTGGGAAGACAGAATTTATTTTTGTAGCGAATTAAGTTTACTAGATTAAATCTCGTATTCATGATTTAGAACTGAAGTTATTCGGAACGTTTTAATCGAAAATGTTGCACACTCATGATATTCACTAAGATTTCTAATGATAAGGCGTAACACAATGACTTTATTTCATGATTTCCCAACCTAACTGATTCAAGTATTAGATATTTTCGCCGAATGTCGACCCCGGCACATCACTTATGTAGAATACTCTTTTAGAGTATACGACGGCTATTTCTGTGGGTTTTAGGTCCGTACATCAGTAAATGTTTCAAAATGATCATGACCAATGTTCGATCTAAGCATAATTCTGAATGTTCAAAACATCACGGGCGGAAGTTGGTCAACACAAAATAAGTATTTATACCGAAAAATAATTTGAACTCACGTCTGTATTTCAGATACCGAAACTGATAACTGTGACATGTTCGATTTTTTTTCTAGAGATGTCTGTTGCATTTCATATTAGTGTCATTCGGTGACCTTTTTTCCTCCAGCAACCTGTCCATGAAACAAAGACTATTTAAAACGAGCCCAGTAATCAGCAATTCTTTATAAGGTAAACCCCACAAAGTATAAGGGCCGCCAAAAGATAAAACGCATTTAATAATACCACAAACAGACCGCACATTCGTAAAAATAGCTTAACACATAAATGATAGGATTAGCGACTTAAAGCTGCACTCTCACAGATACACCGTTTTTACAACTTTTTTATCTTTTGTATTGGAAAGAGCAAATTTTTGCGTAAATATCTGCAAACCAATGATAAAAGATTGCTGACAATAGATCAGATCGTAGATTTTCATATTTCCGTTCGAAAAATAATGTTTTACTAACGGTTTAAGAAAAATGCATAAAACATCAATTTTGAACTTAATTATAAAAATCAGCGATCTTTTTTTTGTCAGCAGTCTTATATACATGGTCCCCATTCATTTTCGCATAAATTGGCTCGTTCCAAGACAAAAATTAAAACAAGTTGTCAAAACGTTCAATCTGTGAGAGTGCAGCTTTAAAATCGACTTTTGTAGATTGTATGACTATGTTCGACACAAGCGTTCGGTCTTTTGTTCTTCAAATTATTCACTCGAACGTTAGAATGTAATTAAGTTTCCGATGTATTTGCTCGGATGCCAAATATCTGACTAATTAGGCTATACTGGGTTTCAAGCGTCACATAACAAAATTGATAGAAGCATAATAAATACCCAAACCTTAAGAATAATGATCTTAATCTTATTTTATTACTTATTTTTATTAATCATCTATATAGGCATCCAAGTAACCCGGCAACATTGCCGTTCACGCGGCCTTTCTACAAAAATCACTGTCATGCATTTTGTCTATAAACTGATCCGCTTGTTTTAAAAAGTTCGTTAATATGTATAAGTTATGGTCTCATAATCATTTTCTTTAATCAATTTAATGAATAAGAGATATAAAATTATGTACACCAATATATTTCCATATATCTAATAGTAGGCAAAGTATTAGAGATAATACGGTATTGGTATAAAGAAGAAGCACCGGTTGTTACTATACTTGAAACAATTGCATTAATATATGGCCGCTGTCAGGCTGACAGGCATAACAATCTTCACATGTACATGTAGGTATAAAACACCGTATGTTGCAAAATTTCCTTCTTTTTGAAGCAGCCCCCTCTCGACACATTGCGAAATCATCGACCGGTAACTTGGGGCGGGGCTTCCACTGAAAATTTGTGTCAACTTGTATTTCGAAATTCGAAGGTATGTTATATATGAATTAGTTTGAAACGTTATTTCGTAAAGTATGCAACTCGCTGTTTTCATTTAAAGCAATATTACAGCAATTCAACGGATAAAATTAGTAAATTTCAACTTATTTTGTTGCAAGGTGCGCGTGACGTCAGCTGATTGACAGCTGGAGAGAGTCTACATACGTCACGACCTCTTTTACGATCACTGGTGTAGAACATGGCGTCCAGCAAGGTGAAAACGTCCCAACAGGTAATTCATTTATTTCACGAAATAATTCATACGATTTAAAATACAATTACCACGGATTTATCGCATATATTTTAGTTTGAGAATTTGACGCTTTATTTATTACTGCAAGTGAAATATTTCGGTTTAAATTAAATGTTTTCATGATTAAAGATGGCGGCCTGCCGGCTGTATTTTTCCAACGGAAAAATATGAGATACCAGTTCAAGTATACGTTTAAGACATATAAGTTGTTGTCAGTACTCATTCTTTTTTTTATATTTAAACGTGTTGTGCTCGGAAAATCGGCTTTGCTTTTGAAGATCCGCTAGACTTGAATATTTGTTTTTTGACATTGAAACACGCAAGGTCGAATGGAATAAAAATGAGATGGATGACTGACGCTATGTCGTTCGTTGGAAGAAATGTATAGAATTGTCTCAAGAGTATATATTTGGTAAAATCGTTATAACATTATAGTAGGCTGATAATAATATATGTTAATGGCCATTTTTTTTTACGATAAATCAATTTCCAGATCCATTTTTTTCTGAAATTGCACTGTGCAGGTATTCTTTAAGCATCTTGTGTCATTATCCTTAGTGAAGTATCTCACTTTTCATATCAATTATCTTAATAATATTGTGAACATTTTCATTTATTTAATGTCCAAAACATACTTTTAACGATATATATTTTTTAAATTATTTAAATAATATAGAAAAAATGTTCAGAACTTTGTTGTAGTCTAAAATAATAGACGTGTTATACGGAATTCTTCCAATCCCTAACGTCTAAACGGGAATGTGCAAAAAACTGGGGTGTTTTAAAAATATTGAAATTGTTTTAAGTAAAGTATTTTATGGTTGAAATTGATCATAAAGAGTTATATTCATATTTTACCATGTAAGTGAAATGTTATTTTGCACTAAACAAGCATTTAGTGCATTAAAACAAGTTGTTTACCTTTCCAATAAAACGAAAGTTGACTGACACTGACAACAATTATGCGAAGGGGAACAACTCGATACAATCGTAATAGCTCGGCCTCCTCTGACAAAGCTTCGAGATCGACCTTGTTATACAATCTTAACAACTCGGCCATGGCTGAAATGTTCTGAGCGATTTAAAACTGTGCCCTAAAGCCTTGCAGGTGCCATTCATGTATATATCGTTATGTTTTGACAGAATGAAATGGAAAAAAAGCCGTCAAACTCATAATTATAAGTTGGATATTTATTTTATTTTTTTACGGAACTAATATAAAATAATATTTCTTGTTTTTATGATATTTTATAGACGCTATATGCTTTAACCCGGAATCCTGATTGGAACAACTACCCACTTTTGATACTAAACAATTTGTACGTGAAGGATTTGCCATATCAAAAATCTAAAAAAAATCCGCCAACGTACAATTATTTGGACAAAACTTTGTTGTAGCGACCGCAACATATAAATTTGTTCTCACACCCGAGTTATCTCTTAGTTGTGAGAACAAGTTAGTATGTTGGAGCCTGACACTTCTTTGCCTGGGAAAGAAAAAAAATTGTTGCAACTTGCTATAATGAATTACTCTTGTAACCTATATTTCAATGTACTGTTTATCATATAATTGAAGGTAATTTCCCTATTTTCCATTTCAGAAAAAAAATCAAACACTTAAATATATGATTGTTTAACTTGCTGATTGATATTTGAAATAAGATTAAAGTTAATCAAGCAGTAAAATTTGCAAAAGGGTATACTGTCTTTATATTTTTAAAGCATGTATCATTCTGTGACAATACATACAATTGCAATAATAAACTAGATTTTGAGGAAATGATAGGAAATTAATAAGATAAGCTACATTATCTGTACAAATGCATTGAAAGTTGTGTCAAAACAATGGACATATGACCTTCAACTTTTTTGCTTTTGTCAATGATTATTGAACAAAAAATGTAAGAGTTGCAATACATTTTATCAATAATATTTTATTTGGATGAATACTCTTATAGGATGATGTAACTGAAGAATTAAACAGATTAGTTTGACAAACTTAATCCTTCATTTTAAGGTCACAGTCCAGTGGCACAGGCATTGTGCAGTTGCAACAACTGTCAAAAATGTTACATTATCTTACATAATCTTATATCACAAAGGCTGATGCTGTCACAATCTTACATCACAAAGGCTGATATTACATAACCTTCTATCACCCCTGGATAGTGTTGTCCCACCTGGGGCTCTCTGTGCTCCTTACACTGGGCTAAATAAGTGTTATCTGACATTTGCAGTCTGCAATTGTTGACATTGTTGATTATGCTAACATAAAAATGTCATTTGAAGTTGCTTTGAGAAGGGACTTGTCCTGTCTTACATAGTTGACATTTCTTTAAATAATGTTTTATTTTTATACCTGTCAACTGCCAAAATAATCAAAGTGATGAACAAAAGATAAAATGAATGAAATAAAAAATAATTTGTCTCTCAACAACAGTTTTTAAATCCACTCATTTGATATTTCTCAACTTTTTTGATTTTTTTTTAATCCTAAAGAAAATCCTCCTTTTTAAAAAACGTACTGTTAGATAATACCACTGGATAATTTTGAATCAGTTTGTGGTCTCCAATATTTACAATTAATTAACTGATACGATGAAACAGAATCAGCAGAGACCATTAAACAGTCTACTATATTAGAATTCAAATGGGCATTCCCCAAATCTTGGTGCTTGGCATGAATTTTTTTTATAAACTGCTAATTTAATCCAGAATTAGCATTTACAATGTCTTTGTGCTTTGCATCATTTTTTGGCAAACTGTTTGAATCGAGAATTCTAGCTATTTAACAGTGAAAGGCATGCCCACCAGTTAAAGAAATTTGAAGATTTGGACCGAGTTGTTTATTGTGGTAAACATGTAAATAACAGTTTCTTGACAAAAAGTTATATGCCAAATAATTAATATGGTCACAATGAAACATGGGCTTTGGTGGATTATAAGGGTCTTAATGAGTTTTTGGTGACCGTTCCAAATAGTTAGGTAACTGACCAGCTACAACTACTTAAAATTCATTCATTTTTACAAATTTAAACTGGCCTTATTGCCATTTGAACTGTCCATTGAGTTAAGGTGCTAGTTCTTATTGAGAATATTGGGCAAAACGATTTTGAATGTTTTAAAGTTTTAAAGATGTATTGTAACAATCATCTACTCTCTTTGTAATGCCAATGATGTTTTTTTTTTTCCGAAAACTGATATATACAGCTTATGTTGATCTGTAAGTTCAGTGTGTGTTTTTTTTTATATTTTTACTGCCTGTGCCTTGCAATTTGGGGAAAAAAATTGAGATTGGGAAAATCACAAAATCAGAACAAAATAGCAAATTTAATTGCAAATATAAATGTTTTTACCCTTTTATAAATACATTATGCTGTGAAAGAGTTAGTCTTGTCAAGAGTTTATTTATTTTTCATGAAATTCATTGCTTTTTTATTCATCAAAATAATCTGCATTTATCAAATTGGGAAAAGAATTGTAAATTTTTGGGGAAAAATGGACATTATTTCACAAGGGAAAACAGCCTTTAGAAGGCAGTAAATTGCACCAAAAAAAATCACAGATGTTGACTTGTTTATTTAAAATATGACAATAAAATACAATTGATTTAAAACTAATGTTATATTTTAGGGACCCCGGCAGGACAGTTACCGGTATGCAGTCACACCGGGGGATGAGGGTGGTAAAAAGAAAGGCAAGAAGAAGGGCAAGGCCGACATGGACGAGCTCAAACAGGAGCTGACCATGGACGAGCACAAGATTCCAATCACGGAGCTCTACAGCAGACTTAACACTGACCCCAACATGGGTCTCACACCAGAAATGGCTGCTCAAGTCCTAGAAAGAGATGGTCCCAATGAGCTGACGCCCCCAAAGACGACCCCAGAATGGCTCAAGTTCTGCAAGCAGCTATTTGGTGGTTTCGCCTTGTTGCTGTGGCTTGGAGCCATCCTGTGTTTCATTGCCTACAGTATCCAGGCTTCTGCTATGGAACATGTCCCTGGTGATAACGTATGTAAACTGTTTTGCCTTACTTAATATAAAGCCAATAAGCCTATCTGTCCTTGGCCATTTTTCAAAGGGAGCATGTCCCTATTGACAATATATGCCATCATTACTTCAGTTTTTCTCTGTATTGTCTTTTCAAATTGGTGTTTTTAAGTGAAGAAATGTGTTGGTTTTTTGGATAGAAATCATGATGTTGGAACAGTCCCCTTTGTCTTGTATTTTTTTCAATCACCATCTGTTTTGTACTTCAGTTGTATCTTGGCGTTGTGCTGACAGCTGTGGTGGTTGTGACAGGCTGTTTCTCCTACTACCAGGAAGCCAAATCCTCCAGAATCATGGACTCATTCAAGAACATGGTCCCTCAGGTACGAAGCCAAGAAAGAAATTAAGGAATGAACCCGTCTCTTTTAAGACAAAAAATTAATAGAAAGGAATATACTAAAGGACACATATATATATGATAGATGGTACCTGGGTTATTATTGCTCGAGATTCTGCTTAATCCTAACTTTTTTACTGGTAACTTGGTAATAAAAAATAACTAATTATTTAACCCTTTTTAGTACGGTATTGTGATCCGTAATGGCATCAGTAAGGACATCAAGGCTTCAGAGATGGTTGTTGGTGACATTGTTGACGTAAAGTTCGGAGACAGGCTTCCCGCTGATGTCAGAGTTATATCGTCCCATGGATTCAAGGTAAGGGGTCCAAACCCTGTCTTTCAAAGAACTTGAACATTCATTATTATAGTTTTAATTCATTTGGAAACATTTTCATATTTTCTGATCATGACAAATATGTAAAGAATTGCGTGATCAGTTTTATTAGCCATTGAATTTGAGTTGCAATCCTCAAGCCCTAATGTAAACAGAGCTCAATTTTGTGGGTTTCAGCTAATTTGATGTCTTTTACAGCTCTATGAATTGACACTTTTTTGACAGCAAAATCTAGCAGCTGGTAAAAATTCCATAATTTAAACCCAGACACCAGTGTGCAAATTTTAAGTATCAGAATCATCACCAATAAGACTTTGAGTTTGAAATTTTTCATAGCCTATGTCAAAATATCACAACCGAACAATTTCAACATGAAAAGTTACATAAAATAACACTTCCGAATTGGTGTTACTTGCCCTCGTCCTGTCAAGATCACGACTCGATGCGCCAGCAGGTTAAGAAATGTTTTCATGTTGAGTGATGTTATCATAAACTATAAAACTGATGTGTTCACCCAAAATTCTACATGTCATTCTCCTACAGGTTGACAACTCCTCCCTCACAGGAGAATCTGAGCCCTGTTCAAGAGGCAGTGAGTTCACACACGAAAACCCACTGGAAACCAAGAATCTCGCTTTCTTCTCAACAAATGCTGTCGAAGGTACTTTACTGCTGCAAATTGTGTGTATATTATCCTTATGAAATGTCTGTAGTTTAAAGTTAACTATTTAAATGTGTTTCATATAAAGGATATAGCCTAGTTTCCAAACTATTTTTCTTTCTTTGTGGAATTTTAAGAGAATTTATGGTAATGTTTTTTGTGTTACAGGAACATGCCGTGGTATTGTTATCAGGACTGGTGACCGCACTGTGATGGGCAGAATTGCTAACCTGGCCTCTGGACTTGAAGTTGGTGACACGCCAATTGCCAAGGAAATTGCCCATTTCATCCACTTGATCACCGGTGTTGCTGTCTTCCTTGGAGTTTCGTTCTTCATTATTGCCTTCATACTTGGCTACTTCTGGCTTGATGCTGTCATCTTCTTGATCGGTATCATTGTAGCCAACGTACCTGAAGGTCTCCTGGCTACTGTCACAGTAAGTGTTTTCACCACCTTAGAAAAACTTTTTTGAAATACTTGAGCAAAATGTCATCCCACACATGAAGGTATTCTGGAATTAACTAAACCCATTTTCATCTCAGGTGTGTCTGACCCTGACCGCTAAGCGAATGGCAAAGAAGAACTGCCTGGTGAAGAACTTGGAAGCTGTGGAGACACTGGGCTCTACCTCAACCATCTGCTCTGACAAGACCGGCACCCTCACACAGAACAGAATGACTGTCGCCCACATGTGGTTTGATGGAAGGATTGTGGAAGCTGACACCAGCGATGACCAATCTAGTAGGTTTCTTGATTCTTTTTTGTCTATTAAGCCACAATTATTAACATCCCTGCACGTCTGCTTCACAAAAAGGTGCCAGATGAAAATTATTTTTCATATTTGTTATGTGACGTATGGACAAGTTTAATAAATAGTCATCTGTCTATTTCATCTGTGGTCTGAATGTTTAAGCCTTACTATCATTATTATACAAAATCGATTTGGGAAGGGTTTTATTAAGAATTCTCAGTCTTACTCCTAATAGTAATTAATACACTCTAAACCCAATGCCTGTATTTGTTACATGTTTTAATCAACTAATGTTTTGTTTTTCTGTGTTGTCTATAGTGAGTGGTAAGACATGAATATAAAATATATTTTTATTTGCACTTAATTTAGTTAAGTGTCTTAAATATACACCTCATATTTATCTTGTGAACTCCAAATATCACCATTGTTCACATTCATTATATTAGTTATAAATATTGTTGACTTTTCACTATTAAACTGCACTCCAAGAAATTATTTGCACTGCAATTTGAAGAAATTCTTTTACAATAAGCACTTCATATTTAGCAGTATTCATAATTTACATTTAGCTTTACAAATGAAAGCTTACTATGCTGAAATCAATTTTGTTATTTTCCTTGATTTAAGAAAATGGTTATTGAGAAGTAAACATTTCCAAATCTTCAAAAAAAAGTGCTTGAATTCAGAAAGAGATTGAAAATTGCATCATTTTACAGAATGAAATTATGCAAGCTAAGGAATTTTGGTATTTTAACATGTTGGGTGATTGACTGGTAATAAAAACAGATCTCAACATTGAAGTCTCAAAATTGGCCTCAAAAATACCGACCTCGAATGGTATAAAGATTGTGTATAAAACATAAATTACTTATATTATAAAGTTATCAAAACTGCCCATTGACCCAGACTGTTTAAACATGCATTATTAAAATGACTGCATTGCCTGTAGAAAGGTATTTTTCTTATAATTTATGAAATGTTATTTTGTTTGAACTATGTCTTGAATAAAAGGTAATTTAATCTTAAGTACGATTAAATTTAAATGTCAGTAGGCCCACACATCCAGAGGTACATATATGGAGGATAATTATGATCTCTTTGTTACAGACTCTACCTATGGCCGTTCTGACCCCTCGTGGCTGGCTCTCTCTCGCTGTGCCATGTTGTGTAATAGGGCAGAGTTCAAGGCAGACCAGGAAAATGTCCCTGTCCTCAAGAGGTAAGGTGTTACAAGATGTTCACTAGTGTGTTAGACTAACTGGAAGATGACATAGCCAGTTCTGGCCTGACCATAATTGAACATTTTGTTTTGAAACATTGTCCCAACTCGTTCATATAGATAATCAAGTTGATGTTTTCTTTGAGAGTGCTGCCGACAATCTTTATGAAGCTTTTAAGTATTAGTTTTTGTAACAAGAACAAAATATCAACCTGATATTAAATGACAACAAGACACAAGAACCTGTTATTTTTTTAGGGAATGTAACGGTGATGCATCAGAGTCTGCACTGCTCAAATGTGTTGAGCTGTCTATTGGCCATGTGACCGACTTCAGGAAGAGAAACAGGAAGGTCTGCGAGATTCCATTCAACTCATCCAACAAATACCAGGTGGGTAATTGCTACTTACTGTTTGGAGTCTGGTTTCTGAAATTTATGGAAAAAATAGATGTTTAAGCAAAAGATTTGGTCAAATTTTGGTCGAAATTGGTCAGAAAAAAATAATTGACAGACTTGAATGATTTTTATTTTATCTGTAAGCTGAAGGTATAAATAAATATTATAACACCTGTTTCTCATTCCAAGGTGTCTATCCATGAGACTGAGGACCCCAACGACCCTCGCTGTGTGTTGGTGATGAAGGGAGCCCCAGAGAGGGTCCTTGACATGTGTTCCACATATATGAAGGACGGCAGCGAGTATCCCCTTGATGAACCGTTCAAGACTGCATTCAACATCGCATACATGGAGCTTGGAGGGCTCGGAGAGCGTGTGCTTGGTATGCAAAATTATTCAGTCAACAATTGTTTTTTATGTTTTCTAAAGCTTGATTTCTTTGTAGCCATTGATTTGTTATCTTAAAATCCAAGTTCAGTGTTCATTTGTATCTAGAACATATGCATGAAGTCCACACTGGCGAAATGACAAATGGAATAGATGCTAAATATGTGGTCCATATGAAGAAAATTTAGGCTTATCTTAAAAGGAACCATGCTTTACTTCAGGATTCTGTGACTATGTCCTGCCAACTGAGCAGTACCCACCAGGCTACCAGTATGACTCTGAAGATCCCAACTTCCCACTTAACGGCCTGCGCTTTATTGGACTCATGGCCCTGATTGACCCTCCAAGAGCCGCTGTACCTGACGCTGTCGGAAAATGCAGGAGTGCTGGTATCAAGGTAGGAAGCGGGAAATAATAAATAAATAGCTTAAACATGCCTATTACTAGAAACCTGGATTGCACCCTGAACTGTAAATATGGTTGTCCTGAAAATTCTGAGAGCAAATACAGATTTAGTAGCCAAGTTGAAATGATTGATACACTGTGTTTTCTTGTCATTTAAACACAATTTTTACAATGCTGTACATACTTGTAATATTTCCCCTTCATTTCTTGCCCAGGTTATTATGGTAACGGGTGACCACCCCATCACAGCCAAGGCCATTGCCAAGGGTGTTGGTATCATCTCGGAGGGAAGTCTAACAGTTGACGATATTGCTAGCCAGAGAGGAATCCCCGTTGAGGAGGTTGACCCATCGTAAGTTATCAACATCACTCATGTATTTAACTCTCAGTAATGAGTTCTATTGAATAATGAGAGCACTTGACATAAATACAGCGAAAGTATGAAGTGTAAGAAACAGGTGCATTATTTGTAATATTGCAGTAGTCAAGTGATAAGAAATGTAGGTTTTAAGTTTTTTATCAAAGATCACTTTAGACCAGGTATCCATTGACCATTGACTGTAAGAAATGTAGATGATCAAACAAGCTAATTTAAATTACTTATGACATTGCCTCCTTTATTTACAGAGAAGCCAAGGCGTGCGTTGTCCATGGCATGGACCTGAGAGACATGACCCCATTCCAGATAGATGAGATCCTGAACAACCATGCTGAGATCGTGTTTGCCCGTACCTCTCCCCAGCAGAAACTCATCATTGTTGAGGGATGCCAGCGACAGGGACAGATTGTGGCCGTCACTGGTGATGGTGTCAATGACTCTCCTGCACTTAAGAAGGCTGATATTGGTTAGTTTACCTTGATAGTCCTGGCATTCAGAATTCTCATCATAGACTAGTATCTGTAATATTAGTTGTGATATGAATGGTATTAAGATCTTAGAAAGATCAAGTGCTAAATAATATTTATGGTCCAATCGTTTGTCTGACTGAGGAAAAGTAATTTTTTTGAAATAGTTAAAAAAAAAAATCTTTCAACATTTCAGGTGTTGCTATGGGAATCGCTGGTAGTGACGTGAGCAAACAGGCCGCTGACATGATCTTGCTTGACGACAACTTTGCCTCCATTGTAACCGGTGTAGAGGAGGGCCGTCTTATCTTTGACAACTTGAAGAAGTCCATTGCCTACACCCTGACATCCAACATTCCAGAAATCTCACCATTCTTGCTCTTCATTCTTATGGACATTCCACTGCCCCTGGGAACTATCACCATTCTCTGTATTGACTTGGGAACTGACATGGTACCGGCTATCTCTCTGGCTTATGAACAGGCTGAAAACGACATCATGAAGCGTCTGCCCCGTGACCCACTCCACGACAAGCTTGTAAATGAAAGGTACGACCATTTTCCCAGTACACTACAACTTGGCTTGTTTCTTTTTCATAATATAGTGTTAAAGAAATAACTTGTGGAATGATTAATGGTCATGAACAAAACTTTGGTTGTTTCGGCCTAAATTCTAACACTAGTGCTTTGTATAAAAAATATTCAAAAAGCCCTGCTCTGTATTAAAGATTTAGAAACTGATCAAGTCTGGGGGAATTTTACCAATGTTGGGCTTGTACTTATTTTAACCGCTGTTAAGTGTATAATTATCACTCTTGGAATTGCTGTACAAGTTTATATGTGGATGATACTAAAGCCTTCACTATTCACCTATTCAGATTGATCAGTATGGCGTACGGACAGATCGGTATGATCCAGGCCTCAGCTGGTTTCTTCACATACTTTGTAATTATGGGAGAGAGCGGGTTCTGGGCAACAAAGCTGCTGGGTCTTCGTGAACAGTGGGACTCACGTGGTGTCAACGATGTGCAGGACTCTTACGGCCAAGAATGGGTATGTATAAAGCTATTGCAAGCATTTTCATCTTCTCTTTAAAACAACCATAACAATTCTTTAAATTTATTTTTCAAACATCTATGATTTCAAGAATATTTAAGACCTTTGATATAAAAGTAGAATCTGGTATTGTTTTAATCAAGCCCTGCAAGATAAGATGCAGGTTTTGTAGCACTAGAGCTACTGTTCAGTACAAACACAGATATGAGTTGGTGTTTTTTCTTTTGCATGTGTTTATTTAGAAATGTGTAGCATCACAATATGTTTGTTTTCCCAATTCAGACATATGCCCAGAGGAAGCGCCTGGAGTTCACATGCCACACAGCTTTCTTTGTGTCCATTGTGATTGTGCAGTGGGCCGATCTGATCATCTGTAAGACCAGGAAACTCTCCCTCTTCCAGCAGGGAATGAAGTGAGTTTGAATTCCCCTTTATTGATCTGATAAATAGCAAATGGAGTCTGATTTAATACAACTTTGCTGAATGTTATTTACAATTATCACCTACTGTAATATAATAAAATGACTTGAATGTCACGAAATTCTATACTACATTAAAAATAATAGATAAAAACCTTTTGAACAAATCTTAACTGTCCATGTTTACATTCCAGGAACCATCACCTTACCTTTGGTCTGTTCTTCGAGACTGCCCTGGCTGCCTTTTTGACATATTGTCCAGGACTGGAGAAGGGATTGAGAATGCAGAACCTGCGTGCCACCTGGTGGTTCGTCGCATTGCCGTTCAGCATTGTTATCTTCATCTACGATGAGTGCAGGAAGTTGATATTGAGAAACAATCCAGGAGGCTGGGTAGAAAGGGAAACATACTATTGATGGCCGTTATGTTTTAGGTATGTGAGGCAGGAAAAATGTACTGTATAGGATTACATAATGTACTGTATAGGATTACAAACATTTAAGCATGAAAATCATGCATTGAGATAAAAGCAGCTATAGATTCTCTTTAGATGAACTTCTTTTAATTGTCTAGAAATATTGATAATGGGTAGATTGATACATAAAAAAGGTTAGAAGATCACTTATTTTTCCACTCCTTGAAATAGTCTGTTTGCTTAAAAAAGTACCTCGCTAAATTGTTATGAAATGCAGTTTAACATTTTGATAGATGTGATTTCACAATTTAGTTCCCTGCTTGCTTAAATCATGCTCCAATCTAATTTAGAATATACAATTCAAAATCTAAGTAGGGCTTGGTCACTGACACCCTTTGTTAATAAAGAATAAACATCACATGTTCTATTACGAAGAATATATATTAATTTACACAAAAATACCTATTGAAGGCATATTCCTTTGCTTTTCAATTTTAACATATTATTGAATTATTTTCCCTGTATTTTTTCAGATATGTAAATTTACAAATGTCCAAGAAAAAAGACTTTCATACAAGGATAGTGCTGGCCCAGATGGTATATACAAGAAAAACCGACACTGTGCCCAGCACAAAATGCACAGCTTATTTTGTATTTTAATAAAATTGTATTCAAGTTGTCACAAAAATGAAGACTGGGAAGCCTTTTCTCATTGTCACATTTTGAGTTGATTTGGCAATAGGGAATTACAACATGTTTTATACACAAACAATTTATTGAATTTTAATTTTGTAACTGGTTTCTACAAGAGTGCAATGGTTTTGTGTGTTGACTTTGTCTGAGCTGTCCATTTGCTAGTACATGATGATGAAAGATGGAATGTTATCAAGATTGCATACAATTGGCTTGAGTAAAGTGACTGTGTTTATTTCTGCGAGTCCATATGTCCATAACTATCACCTATGGGGGTGAAATAGGTTGCAGTACCATCGGCAACATGCGAGTGTTAGTTGCAGTACCATCGGCAACATGCGAGTGTTAGTTGCAATACCATCGGCAACATGCGAGTCTAGTGTACAATTACCATCCGTGTACACACTGTGCTTTATACCATACTGAGCACAGCTATTCAAATAAGCATCTAGACACTTTACTTTCATACAAGATCATGCAGTCAATGAAAACTTTTCAAGAGAGATGGTAGCTATTTGGTAGACGGCAAAAACATATCGAATCTCAAAGGGAACGTTAAGCTCGAAGCACGGCTTGTGAACATTGCTGTGTTTGATCCCAGGTCCCGGGGTTCAGCCTGGGCTATTAACGGAGTGAGAAACTAATTGGTGCCATCCTGCTTAAGAGATTGGATCGGGGATGAAAAGGTTGAAATAATACTTAACTGTGATAGATGAATTGTAAATCACATAAAGAGCTAAATGGAAGGATTTAAACACAAGATTCATTTTATTGTTTTAAATCCTTCAGAAATGTGGCATGGCTATAGGCAGGATTATTTGTTCAGTGATGTATATATTGTATTTTTTTAAATGAAATGCTTGTTAAACTATGTTTCATTCTATTTTCATCGCTCAACTTTGACATGCCCACTGATTTCATTTCAATTGTTTAATTTAGAATAGCTTAGGTCTGTCACATGATTTGTTATAGAAAATATCCTTTGTCTATTATTGATAATTATCGTTATTTCTCTACTGTGTGACTGTTGAGGTGCACGTTTTTATTCCAACTTTTAATAGATTTTAACCTTGCAAGATTTTATAAAATATTTGTAATGAATTTTGTTTTCGACACAAAATGTTGGCTTGTGTTACACTGCTCTGTAAAATCATACACCACTGAAAATTGACATTTTCATTCTGTCCTAAAACATTCCAACCACTTTGCCAGATGTTCTGATCTTCATTCGCGTTCTGTTTTAGTATTTACATTACATAGAAGCTGTAGCAATTTCGTACCATAATAACCTTAGCCCCACAGAAACATTGTATGCGTTCAATTTTCAAATCACACATATATACTTATCGTTTTGATGATTGCTTCATTGATCCAAATTCATGCCAACAATTATGAATCAATTTAGTGTTTTACTAGTCAGTTATACAATATCCTGAAGGTAACATCTTTGAAGATCAGTTTTCATCTGACAACACCTCATGTAAGCTTTAACCACGCTGGAAAATTTCTCAATGTATCTGTTGAATTGATTCTGCCTACTACACTGAAAGTTTTCCAGACTTTGCACATTTTATGAATAGTTTTGTAACGTAGCTTTAGTCGGTTATGTATTAATAAAGGTAACATATTTCCGAACAGTTTCTGTAACATAATTTGATATCTTGTCCAACATTTTGAGTGGTTAATATATTTTAATTTGTATTGGTTAATACACTTGTAAGATAATAAAATAGAGCAAAAATAGATGATTTGTTTTGAACATCCAATGCACAGTTACATGTGTAATTGTTTTGGTGGAGATGTAAATATGGGCAAGAAAATGGTTATCAATGATTTTATTTTAAAAACACACACACTAAAGATAGTTTCTTTGGTGAGACGGTGTCTTTTGTATTCATAAAAGTGTGTAAAATGACTCGATTCAACAAATTATAGAAGAAAACTGCCGACACGCCATCAGTTAAGGAGTCCTTTTTAATGCTTGTCAAAAACTTGTTGGATTTCTGAAGTGGCATTAATAATGTCATTCCTGTAGGCGGTGTAAAATATTGATGAACTCCCCTGCATGTAACATTGTGAACCCAAATAACCATTGGAGACGAACTGAAGAAAGGAGACTTCACATGCATTTTGCTTCACATTTTCTGGGCATATACATGCAACGTTTCACATGTCTTGATCATCAGTCATGCTCAACTTGATAAGATCGTTATCAAGCTAGTACCACACCTCGATTAGGGAATAAGGCATGAAAAAATCAACTCTGAGTAAAAACACATTAAGGTTCATCAATCGGTGTATATACATTTTTTACAAATAATACTTGTTGAATGAGTTGAACAAATGACTGTATTGTTTTACAAAAAAGGGAGAGTTTTTAACAGTTGAGGGTTTTTTTATAACATTTCACGAGTTGTTCCAACTTGTAAGAGCTTAGCGCGTTATATAAAATCTATTGTAATATCTTAAAAAAAACCATTCAAACAAATAGTGAAATTTAACACCAATGAAATTGCATTAAAGCGAAAGCAGATTCATAAATATATTTCAATATTGTAATAACGAGCTTTTTAGCGTATAAAATATGATTTGATGTTCTGTTTTTACACAGAAAAAAGTGCTAAGTAAATCGGTAACTAATTTAGATTTTTTTTTTTCAAAACAAGGTCCAGTTTAGTGCATGCGTTATATTAAGTAATAAGGAAAGGTATCAAATATAGCCGATTCTGTTACAAGAGCGCCAAATGTCGCAAATTACAGCCGACCTATTTTTAGGACAAGTTTGGTGATTATTAGTTGTATGCTAGCCAAATTTAGAGGTCGGACACCGTAAATACCGGTGTTTTTGCCTATTCGAGGGTTATAACCCTCGGATATCTCAGACGACGTTGCAGATAATCAACCTGATCAAGATATTCTTCCCATAGACATATTGTCTAAATTTGGTGATGAGCGGACAAAAGCTTCTTAAGTTTTTGATCCTAACTTAAAGTGACACTCTTATTCAAAATCAATCACCTTTCTAAACACAGTTTTCTGTATTAGAACCATTGTTTTCGATATTTATTCATCCTATTTGGTAAATTAAGACAATTGTATTACTTTTGGTACGAAGTGCTCAAGGTGAGCTATTGTGATCGCCCTGTGTCCTTCGTCTGTCGTCGTCCTCCGTCGTCAACAATTTGACTGTTAACACTCTAGAGGTCACAATTTGGGCACTATCTTAATGAAACTTGGTCAGAATGTAACTCTCAATAAAATCTTAGATGAGTTCGATATTGGGTCATCTGGGGTTAAAAACTAGGTCACCAGGTCAAATTAATGGAAAGCTTGTTAACACTATAGAGGTCACATTTATGACTGTATCTTCAGGAAACCTGGTCAGAATGTTAATATTAATACTCTCTAGGCCAAGTTCGTTTCTGGGTCATGTGCTGTCAAAAACTAGGTCACCAGGTTAAATTGAAGGAAAATCTTGTTAACACTCTAGAGGTCTCATTTATGACTGTATCTTCATGAAACTTGGTCAGAATGTTTATATTAATAATCCTTAAGTCAAGTTTAAATCTGGGTCATGTGCGGTCAAAAATTAGGTCACCAGGTAAAATCATAGGAAAAGCTTGTTAGCACTCTAGAGGTCACATCTATGGCTGTATGTTCATGAAACTTTGTCAGAATGTCCATATTAATTAGCTCTATGCCTAGTTCGAATCTGGGTCATGTGCAGTCAAAAACTAGGTCACCAGGTCAAATTTAAGGAAAAGCTTGTTAACACTCTAGAGGTCACATTTATAACTGTATCTTAATGACAGTTGGTCAGAATGTTTGTATTAGTAATCTCTAAGTCAAGTTTAAATCTATGTCAATTGTTCTAGAGGTCACATTAATGACTGTATCATCGAGATTCTTGGTCAGAATGTTTATATTGATTACCTCTAGGCAAAGTCCGAATCTGGGTCATGTGCAGTCAAAAACTAGGTCACCAGGTCAAATTTAAGGAAAAGCTTGTTAACACTCTAGAGGTCATATTTATAAATGTTTCTTTATGAAATTTGGTCAGAATGTTTATATTAATAATCTCTAAGTCAAGTTTAAATCTGGGTCATGTGCGGTCAAAATCTTAGAGGTCAAATTTATGACTGTATGTCCATGAAACTTAGTCAGAATGTTTATATTGATTAGCTCTAGGCCAAGTTTAAATCTGGGTCATGTGCGGTCAAAAACTAGGTCACCAGGTCAAATAATAGGAAAAGTATTTTAACACTCCAGAGGCCACATTTATGACAATATGTTCATGGAACTTGATCAGAATGTTATTGTTGATGATCTTTATTGGATCAGGTGAGCGATTCAGGGCCTTCAGGGCCCTCTTGTTTTAGTTTAAAGATTTAATGCTATATACAGAAGCTTACATTAACGACATTCTCCAATGATGAAAATAACGTTCTTATATAAAATCTAATACAAAAAAACAAACAAATTCTACCAACCCTACCTGTTTTTGGAAAGGATTTAACCCTAACAAAATCTCTTTTTTTGCCTAAGAGTTGAATTGCATATGTGCAGAAAATGTATATGTCTAAAACATAATATTATTACATACATCAAGAATAGCATAATTTGACAAACCCGATAATATAAAAAAAACTTACTAAAAGAATTTGATCTGTACGGGTGGTAAGGCAAAACACACACACTTCTTGTAGTTAACCTAACTCGAAAACGAAAATCTAGATTAACAAGGCGTGGTCCACTATATAGGTAATTATACACTTACAATATAATAGCAATAGAAGTGCTACACTTGGAACAATTTACATAATATTATTATTGCAACATATATATATATATATCCATCCCTCCACCACTCTGTATCCGTATTGCGTGTTTAGGTTAGAGTATTTCCATACGTTATTGCCATGCCATCTACTTTGCCTAATCTAGCGGGGAATGTTAGCTCCAAATTGCCTGTCACAAGTGTCCGATTGGTTTGAATGTTCGACATGTAATAGAGACTGTTTTTGGTTTAATTGTTGTTGGGTAATCTCGAGTCAGTGCATCTATTTGCAAGGAACGATATATCATAACCATAATTATACAGTATTACAGAATGTTGCCATGTTTGTTTTTATCAATACAGAAATGTTTTCAATTTTCATCCCTACAAAGGTAACGAAACGCCATGTTATCTAGTAACATATCTATTGCAAGGTGTCAATTTATATGACCAACAGGAACTGAGATAATGAGAATATTCGTTAAGACCATAATGATCGAGCTTGAATGTAGTGCGCCAGTTTGTTTGTGGCTTGCAACTAAAACTTTCATAATATATTTAAATAAAATCTCATTATAAAATTAATGTTTCACGAACTTATAGTACATAATGAAACATAAAATTACTACTTTCAGTTCAGGAGTAAGAATTTCCTTCTTTATATTTACGGTCAGCAATTGGTCAGCAGTATCCCTCTAACTCTATATTGTCAGTTAATTGGTCAGCACTTTAGTAAGACCCGAAATGACGGTTTCAATGCAAGGGAGGAAAAACAAAGCAGGACTGTATTACACCAAAAACAATCAAGTCCGAAAACAAAGGGTATAACTATTTTTAGCGTTTTACTCGTGAAGTTTACTTTTAAAAGAGAATGCGTCTTACTTTTATGGAAAAAATCGTTCGCGGGGAAATTAAATTCTTCAACGTTTAAACAATCGGAGATCTAAAGAGCTCGTTTCCAATATTGTTTGACTAGTTTTACAGTGCCTTTAATGGGATTTCTAGTTCCAAGGTTTATAATGAACAATGAAACATTTCACTCAGTTCATAGTGATTTCATAGTAATTTCAGACGGCCTTAAAGCCGAATATATATAATTTTCGTAATCAATAATTCCGAACTACTTTGTCATGCTTTTAATTGGAAATTGGTCGTTCAAGAAGAGCATGGCCATCCATCATGACCACAAAGAGAAACTGATTATAAACCGGTTCACCATCATGTGATGAGAGCAGACGTATTATCAATGAATGACATATTGTGCAATACAATTTTATCAACGCTGTCAAGATCAAGATCAGGTGATATTATTACGAAATCGGCCGACTTTTCTCATGAGAACATCAGGCAATTTCCGAAGTCCAAGTCCAATCAAAAATGATATAAAAGGACAATTCAAAGCTATTGGTTGTCATCATGTCAATAAAGGACAAAGGGGGGCAGATATAGGTTGGTTGTCATCATGTCGATAAAGGACAAAGGGGGGCAGATATAGGTTGGTTGCCACCATGTCGATAAAGGACAAAGGGGGGCAGATATAGGTTGGTTGCCACCATGTCGATAAAGGACAAAGGGGGGCAGATATAGGTTGGTTGCCACCATGTCGATAAAGGACAAAGGGGGACAGATATAGGTTGGTTGCCATCATGTCGATAAAGGACAAAGGGGGACAGATATAGGTTGGTTGCCATCATGTCGATAAAGGACAAAGGGGGACAGATATAGGTTGGTTGCCATCATGTCGATAAAGGACAAAGGGGGGCAGATATAGGTTGGTTGCCATCATGTCGATAAAGGACAAAGGGGGGCAGATATAGGTTGGTTGCCACCATGTCGATAAAGGACAAAGGGGGACAGATATAGGTTGGTTGCCACCATGTCGATAAAGGACAAAGGGGGACAGATATAGGTTGGTTGCCACCATGTCGATAAAGGACAAAGGGGGACAAATATAGCTTGGTTACCACCATGTCGATAAAGGACAAAGGGGGACAGATATAGGTTGGTTGCCACCATGTCGATAAAGGACAAAGGGGGACAGATATAGGTTGGTTGCCACCATGTCGATTAAGGACAAAGGGGGACAGATATAGGTAGGTTGCCATCATGTCGATAAAGGACAAAGGGGGAGAGATATAGGTAGGTTGCCATCATGTCAATAAAGGACAAAGGGGGACAGATATAGCTTGGTTGCCATCATGTCGATAAAGGACAAAGGGGGACAGATATAGGTTGGTTGCCATCATGTCGATAAAGGACAAAGGGGGACAGATATAGGTTGGTTGCCATCATGTCGATAAAGGACAAAGGGGGACAGATATAGGTTGGTTGCCATCATGTCGATAAAGGACAAAGGGGGGCAGATATAGGTTGGTTGCCATCATGTCGATAAAGGACAAAGGGGGCAGATATAGGTTGGTTGCCATCATGTCGATAAAGGACAAAGGGGGGCAGATATAGGTTGGTTGCCATCATGTCGATAAAGGACAAAGGGGGGCAGATATAGGTTGGTTGCCATCATGTCGATAAAGGACAAAGGGGGGCAGATATAGGTTGGTTGCCATCATGTCGATAAAGGACAAAGGGGGACAGATATAGGTTGGTTGCCATCATGTCGATAAAGGACAAAGGGGGACAGATATAGATTGGTTGCCATCATGTCGATAAAGGACAAAGGGGGGCAGATATAGGTTGGTTGCCATCATGTCGATAAAGGACAAAGGGGGGCAGATATAGGTTGGTTGCCATCATGTCGATAAAGGACAAAGGGGGGCAGATATAGGTTGGTTGCCATCATGTCGATAAAGGACAAAGGGGGACAGATATAGGTTGGTTGCCATCATGTCGATAAAGGACAAAGGGGGGCAGATATAGGTTGGTTGCCATCATGTCGATAAAGGACAAAGGGGGGCAGATATAGGTTGGTTGCCATCATGTCGATAAAGGACAAAGGGGGGCAGATATAGGTTGGTTGCCATCATGTCGATAAAGGACAAAGGGGGACAGATATAGGTTGGTTGCCATCATGTCGATAAAGGACAAAGGGGGGCAGATATAGGTTGGTTGCCATCATGTCGATAAAGGACAAAGGGGGGCAGATATAGGTTGGTTGCCATCATGTCGATAAAGGACAAAGGGGGACAGATATAGGTTGGTTGCCATCATGTCGATAAAGGACAAAGGGGGACAGATATAGGTTGGTTGCCATCATGTCGATTAAGGACAAAGGGGGACAGATATAGGTAGGTTGCCATCATGTCAATAAAGGACAAAGGGGGACAGATATAGGTTGGTTGCCATCATGTCGATTAAGGACAAAGGGGGACAGATATAGGTTGGTTGCCATCATGTCGATTAAGGACAAAGGGGGACAGATATAGGTAGGTTGCCATCATGTCGATAAAGGACAAAGGGGGACAGATATAGCTTGGTTGCCATCATGTCGATAAAGGACAAAGGGGGACAGATATAGGTTGGTTGCCATCATGTCGATAAAGGACAAAGGGGGACAGATATAGGTTGGTTGCCATCATGTCGATAAAGGACAAAGGGGGACAAATATAGGTTGTTTGCCATCATGTCGATAAAGGACAAAGGGGGGCAGATATAGGTTGGTTGCCATCATGTCGATAAAGGACAAAGGGGGCAGATATAGGTTGGTTGCCATCATGTCGATAAAGGACAAAGGGGGGCAGATATAGGTTGGTTGCCATCATGTCGATAAAGGACAAAGGGGGGCAGATATAGGTTGGTTGCCATCATGTCGATAAAGGACAAAGGGGGACAGATATAGGTTGGTTGCCATCATGTCGATAAAGGACAAAGGGGGGCAGATATAGGTTGGTTGCCATCATGTCGATAAAGGACAAAGGGGGACAGATATAGATTGGTTGCCATCATGTCGATAAAGGACAAAGGGGGGGCAGATATAGGTTGGTTGCCATCATGTCGATAAAGGACAAAGGGGGCAGATATAGGTTGGTTGCCATCATGTCGATAAAGGACAAAGGGGGGCAGATATAGGTTGGTTGCCATCATGTCGATAAAGGACAAAGGGGGGCAGATATAGGTTGGTTGCCATCATGTCGATAAAGGACAAAGGGGGGCAGATATAGGTTGGTTGCCATCATGTCGATAAAGGACAAAGGGGGGCAGATATAGGTTGGTTGCCATCATGTCGATAAAGGACAAAGGGGGACAGATATAGGTTGGTTGCCATCATGTCGATAAAGGACAAAGGGGGGCAGATATAGGTTGGTTGCCATCATGTCGATAAAGGACAAAGGGGGGCAGATATAGGTTGGTTGCCATCATGTCGATAAAGGACAAAGGGGGACAGATATAGGTTGGTTGCCATCATGTCGATAAAGGACAAAGGGGGACAGATATAGGTTGGTTGCCATCATGTCGATAAAGGACAAAGGGGGGCAGATATAGGTTGGTTGCCATCATGTCGATAAAGGACAAAGGGGGGCAGATATAGGTTGGTTGCCATCATGTCGATAAAGGACAAAGGGGGGCAGATATAGGTTGGTTGCCATCATGTCGATAAAGGACAAAGGGGGACAGATATAGGTTGGTTGCCATCATGTCGATAAAGGACAAAGAGGGACAGATATAGGTTGGTTGCCATCATGTCGATAAAGGACAAAGGGGGACAGATATAGGTTGGTTGCCATCATGTCGATAAAGGACAAAGGGGGACAGATATAGGTTGGTTGCCATCATGTCGATAAAGGAAAAAGGGGGACAGATATAGGTTGGTTGCCATCATGTCGATAAAGGACAAAGGGGGACAGATATAGGTTGGTTGCCATCATGTCGATAAAGGAAAAAGGGGGACAGATATAGGTTGGTTGCCATCATGTCGATAAAGGAAAAAGGGGGACAGATATAGGTTGGTTGCCATCATGTCGATAAAGGACAAAGGGGGACAGATATAGGTTGGTTGCCATCATGTCGATAAAGGACAAAGGGGGACAGATATAGGTTGGTTGCCATCATGTCGATAAAGGACAAAGGGGGACAGATATAGGTTGGTTGCCATCATGTCGATAAAGGACAAAGGGGGACAGATATAGCTTGGTTGCCATCATGTCGATAAAGGACAAAGGGGGACAGATATAGGTTGGTTGCCATCATGTCGATAAAGGACAAAGGGGGGCAGATATAGGTTGGTTGCCATCATGTCGATAAAGGACAAAGGGGGACAGATATAGGTTGGTTGCCATCATGTCGATAAAGGACAAAGGGGGGCAGATATAGGTTGGTTGCCATCATGTCGATAAAGGACAAAGGGGGGCAGATATAGGTTGGTTGCCATCATGTCGATAAAGGACAAAGGGGGGCAGATATAGGTTGGTTGCCATCATGTCGATAAAGGACAAAGGGGGACAGATATAGGTTGGTTGCCATCATGTCGATAAAGGACAAAGGGGGACAGATATAGGTTGGTTGCCATCATGTCGATAAAGGACAAAGGGGGACAGATATAGGTTGGTTGCCATCATGTCGATAAAGGACAAAGGGGGGCAGATATAGGTTGGTTGCCATCATGTCGATAAAGGACAAAGGGGGACAGATATAGGTTGGTTGCCATCATGTCGATAAAGGACAAAGGGGGACAGATATAGGTTGGTTGCCATCATGTCGATAAAGGACAAAGGGGGACAGATATAGGTTGGTTGCCATCATGTCGATAAAGGACAAAGGGGGACAGATATAGGTTGGTTGCCATCATGTCGATAAAGGACAAAGGGGGGCAGATATAGGTTGGTTGCCATCATGTCGATAAAGGACAAAGGGGGACAGATATAGGTTGGTTGCCATCATGTCGATAAAGGACAAAGGGGGACAGATATAGGTTGGTTGCCATCATGTCGATAAAGGACAAAGGGGGACAGATATAGGTTTACACTTGTCACATGTATGTTTTTATGATTTGAATGCATTGTGATCTTTAACCCATTTGGCTTTAATGGTAAAAACAAAAATCTTTGGGGTGTTTGCATCTATCAAGTGTAATCATCACCACCACCACCACAATCACCACCGACACAACCACCACCACCACCAACAACAACAACAACAAGTCAAGTATAACCTATAGTGTGCCCCTTCAAAAGGACTCGTTGACAGATTTGATATTTGCAACGATTTGTTTCAAATTTTGTTGAAATTGAGATATTTTACTTGTTTATTTGAGCAGACGGCAACTGGCACATATCTAACTGAACAGAATTTCGTAAAGTCAAGTCTAAAATCGATGTCAATTTTCAATAGCGTTATTGCCCATTACTAACACTTTTCGGCAAAAAAGAGAATATTTTATCACATTTTCATTTTTTTAAATAATAGTGGAACTTCAATTTAAACTTTTGTTATCATTTCATTAATGAACCAAACATATTTCGCACGTTTCACACAAATTTATTTTCGCCGATATCTGGCCCTGCAAAAACGTCAGTGAACGAGTCCTTCTAAGCAGTCATTGAGTTGTTAATGTTCTGCTCGCAAATTCCATTCAGTATTGTATTAGTACATATTTTTTTTATGTTATTTAGTGGTATACATTATATTTTTGAACTAAGCACAGGCTGGGCCAGCCACTGTTTTATATCTACCGCTTTAACTTGATTAAAATCATATCGGCTGGTTACTGATTGATTTGAAAACGAAATTCTGCCTTCTCGTTGGGTATCCTATAATGTTGACAGCTTAAACTGCATAGCAGTAGCTTTAAAAAAACCTATCGTTATAGTGTTGTTAATACTAATCGATAGCTTGGTTTGGTCATAATTTCATAACGCTTTGGCTGACAAGGAAGTCGTATGACCGTTAGTAATGGTTTTCTTTTTAATCAACCACACACTAGCTGAGATTCTAGAGACTCATATGGTTATTTTGATATGAAGAACATAATATGGTATTTAAGACCCCAGTCCCTCGTCCTAAATTCACTGAAAGTTGCACTATATATACACAACCCGGAACTGTAATCTTTATGACAATGGGATCTTTCTTTATCGAAGAAGTGAGTTTTCTTACATTCAAATCTATCACAATATGTACAGTAAATGCTAGTAGATTATATTAGGATAGTATTCTTCACTAGAATACAGCTTACATTTTTAGCCAATAAAATTGCAGATAGGCAATCTTAAGTACTCGCATTAGTTAAATGCATGCAAGCGATACAACGACGTTCCACCTACTCCTACTGACAGATCCTCTTAAATAGTAAAACAGTCATCAACGGACCATGTCAATGATCTTTGAGACCATGTAATTGAGTATACATTTTGTTATTAAATTAAAACATTGTCAAAACAAATAAAAATTCAACGCATAAAAACGTCGAAATTGCTCTTTTTCAAATATCAAAAGCTCTGTCTTATGTAGGAAAAAGTCTTATCTCGAACGAAAGTTTAGTTTAAACATATTTTATTCAGTTCATATATACAAAAATAACAGTACAGCAATAGTATGATGAAATGGACCGGAAAACAAGCAATGTAATTGCTTATACTAATTCCTTTCCGAACGAAAGTTTAGTTTCAATCTGTTTGTGTTTCCACTTACAGAAAAAGCAACTGATTGACTAGGACTAGACTATGAGTCTACAGAGCGTTTACGTGGAAGCGGCGAACAAAAACGACTCGCTATCGTCTACATGTACTTTACTAATGTGAGTATTCGCGGCATTGAAGTGTAATTATTTGCGGCATTGAAGTGTTGTATTTGCGGCATTGACGTGTGAGTGTTTGCGGCATGGTAGTGTGAGTTTTTTGGAGGCATTGACGTGGGAGTATTTTGCAACATTGAAGTGTGAGTATTTGCGGCAATGAAGTGTGAGTATTTGCGGCATTGAAGTGTAACTATTGGCGGCATTGAAGTGTGAGTATTTTGCGGCATTGAAGTGTGAGTATTTGCGGCATTGACGTGTGAGTATTTTGTGGCATTGAAGTGTGAGTATTTGCGGCATTGACGTGTGAGTATTTTGCTACATTGAAGTGTGAGTATTTGCGGCAATGAAATGTGAGTATTTGCGGCATTGAAGTGTGAGTATTTGGCGGCATTGAAGTGTTTTATTTGCGGCATTGACGTGTGAGTATTTTGCGGCATTGAAGTGTGAGTATTTGGGCCATTGAGGTTTGAGCATTTTGAAATGTGAGGTTTTGGAGGCATTTAAGTGTGAGCATTTTGCGGTTTTGAAGTGTGAGTGTTCGGCCGCAGAAAAGTGTGAGTATTTGGAGCATTGAAGTGAGGGTGGTTGACAGCAGTTAAGTGTGAGTATTTGAATGCATTGCAGCGTGAGTATTTGAAGGCACAGACGTATGAGTATTTGGAGGCATTGCAGAATGAGCATTTGAAGGGACTGAAATGTGAGTGTTTGGCGGCATTGAAGCGTGAGCATTTGGAGGCACTGAAGTGTGAGTTTTTTAGTTCTTGTAGTGTGAGTGTTTTGAGGCACTATAGAGAGAGAATTTTGAGTGATTGAAGTGTGAGTATTTAGTTGCATTAAAGAGGGGGACTTTTGAGCCTACTGAGTTTTTTGAGGCATTGATGTGTACGTATTCTGAGCATTGAGGTGTGAGTACTTTTAGGCATTGGAGTGTGAGTATTCGAAGGCATTGAAGTGTGAGTATTTGGAGTCATTTAAGTATGACTATTCTGAGGCAACTAGTGAAAGGTTTTTGAAGTATTGACGTGTGGAGGCATTGGATATTTTGCGACATTGAAGTGTGGGCATTCGGAGGCACTGAATGTTTGGAAAAATGAAGTATTTGACGGCATTGGAAAATGAGTATTTTGAGTCATTGTAGTGTGAGTATTTTTAGGCATTGAACTGTGTGTATATTAAGTTTTTGAAGTGTGAGTATTTTGAGGCATTGATTAGGGAGACGTTTTGAGGCATTGAAGTGTGAGTATTTTTATGCATTGAAGAGAAATGATTTTGAGGCTTCTGATGTTTTGAGAAATTGAAGTGTGCACATTTGGAGGCATTAAAGCATGTGTATTCTGAGGCAGCAAAGTTTGTTCATTTTGATGAATTGAAGTTTGAAAATTTTGAGGCGTTGAAGAGTGGTTATTTTGAGGCATTGAAGTTTGAGCATTTGGTGGCATTCCATATTTTGCTTAATAGAAGTGTGAGAGTATTGGAGGCATTTAAGTTTAAGAATTTTGAGGCATCAAAATGTGAGATTTTGAGGGATTGAAGTTTGAATATTTGACAGCATTGAAGCGTATTTTGAGGCATTGAAGTTCCAGTGTTTGAAGGCATTGAAGTGTGAGTGTTAGGAGGCATCGAAGTGTGAGTATTAGGAGGCATTGAAGTGTGGGTATTCTGAGGCAGTAATGTGTAATTTTTTGGAGATATGCAGCGTGAGTACTATATTTGCTGAATAGAAGTGTGAAAGAAGTTGGAGGCATTTAAGGTTAAGTTTTTGAGTCATTGAAGTTCGGGAATTTAGAGGCATTGAAATGTGAGCTATTGGAGGCACAGATGTATGAGTATTTGGCGGCATTGAAGCGTGAGTATTTTTAGGCATTAAAGTGTAGGCATTATGGGGCATTGAAGTGTGCGTGTTTGGCGACAGCTAAGTGAGTATTTGAAGGGATTGAAGTTTGAGTGTTTGGAGGCATTGCAGTGTGAGTATTTGGAGACATTGCAGTGTGAGTATTTGGAGGCATTGTAGTGTGAGTATTTGGAGGCATTGCAGCGTGAGTATTTGGAGGCATTGCAGTGTGAGTATTAGGTGGCATTGAAGTGTGAGTATTTGGAGGAATTGATGTTTGAGTATTATGAGGCTTTGGACTGTGATTGTTTGGAGACATTGATGTTTGAGTATTAGGAGGCATTGGACTGTGAGTATTTGGAGGCATTGGACTGTGAGTGTTTGGTTGCATTGATGCTTGAGTATAAGGAGGCATTGGACTGTGATTATTTGGAGGCATTGGACTGTGAGTGTTTGGAGGCATTGGACTGTGAGTGTTTGGAGGCATCGATGTTTGAGTATAAGGAGTAATTGGACTGTGAGTGTTTGGAGGCATTGTACTGTGAGTGTTTGGATGCATTGATGTTTGAGTATTTGGAGGCATTGGACTGTGATTATTAGGAGGCATTGGACTGTGATTGTTTGGAGGCATCGATGTTTGAGTATTAGGAGGCATTGGACTGTGATTATAAGGAGGCATTGGACTGTGAGTGTTTGGAGGCATTGATGTTTGAGTATTAGGAGGCATTGGACTGTGAGTATTTGGAGGCATTGATGTTTGAGTATTAGGAGGCATTGGACTGTGAGTGTCTGAGGCATTGATGTTTGAGTATTAGGAGGCATTGAAGTGTAAGTATTTGAAAGCATTGATGTTTGAGTATTAGGAGGCATTGGACTGTGAGTGTTTGGATGCATTGATGTTTGAGTATTAGGAGGCATTGGACTGTGATTATTAGGAGGCATTGGACTGTGAGTGTTTGGAGGCATTGATGTTTGAGTATTTTGAGACATTGGACTGTGAGTGTTTGGAGGCATTGATGTTTGAGTATTTTAAGACATTGGACTGTGAGTGTTTGGAGGCATTGATGTTTGAGTATGAGGAGGCTTTGGACTGTGAGTGTTTGGAGGCATTGATGTTTGAGTATTAGGAGGCATTGGACTGTGAGTATTTGGAGGCATTGATGTTTGAGTATTAGGAGGCATTGGACTGTGAATGTTTGTAGGCATCGATGTTTGAGTATTTGGAGGCATTGGATTGTGATTATTTGGAGGCATTGATGTTTTAGTATTAGGAGTAATTGTACTGTGAGTGTTTGGAGGCATTGATGTTTGAGTATTAGGAGTAATTGGACTGTGAGTGTTTGGAGGCATTGATGGTTGAGTATAAGGAGGCATTGAACTGTGAGTATTTGGATGCATTGATGTTTGAGTATTAGGAGGCATTGGACTGTGAATATTTGGAGGCATTGGACTGTGAGTGTTTGGAGACATTGATGTTTGAGTAATAGGAGGCATTGGACTGTGAGTGTTTGGAGGCATCGATGTTTGAGTATTAGGAGGCATTGGAATGTGATTATTTTGAGGCATTGGACTGTGAGTGTTTGGAGGCATTGATGTTTGAGTATTAAGAGGCATTGGACTGTGAGTATTTGGAGGCATTGATGTTTGAGTATTTGGAGGCACTGGACGGTGAGTGTTTGGAGGCATTGATGTTTGGGTATTAGGAGGCATTGGACTGTGAATACTTGGAGGCAATGCAACGTGAGTATTTGGAGACATTAATATTTGAGTGTTTGGAGGCATTGGACTGTGAGTGTTTGGAGGCATCGATGTTTGAGTATTAATTGGCATTGGACTGTGATTATTTGGAGGCATTGGACTGTGAGTGTTTTGAGGCATTGATGTTTGAGTATTTGGAGGCATTGGACTGTGATTATTTGGAGGCATTGGACTGTGAGTATTTGGAGGCATTGATGTTTGAGTATTTTGAGGCATTGGACTGTGAGTGTTTGGAGGCATTGATGTTTGAGTATTAGGAGGCATTGGATTGTGAGTATTTGAAGGGATTGTTGTTTGAGTATTAGGAGGCATTGGACTGTGAGTATTTGGAGGCATTTATGTTTGAGTATTAGGGGGCATTGGACTGTGAGTATTTGGAGGCATTGATGTTTGAGTATTTGGAGGCATTGGACTGTGAGTGTTTGGAGGCATCGATGTTTGAGTATTAGGAGGCATTGGACTGTGATTATTTGGAGGCATTGGTCTGTGAGTGTTAGGAGGCATTGATGTTTGAGTATTAGGAGGCATTGGACTGTAAGTATTTGGAGGCATTGATGTTTGAGTATTTGGAGGCATTGGACTGTGAGTGTTTGGAGGCATCGATTTTTGAGTATTAGGAGGCATTGGACTGTGATTATTTGGAGGCATTGATGTTTGAGTATTAGGAGGCATTGGACTGTGAGTATTTGGAGGTATTGATGTTTGAGTATTAGGAGTAATTGGACTGTGAATGTTTGGAGGCATTGGACTGTGAGTATTTGGAGGCATTGATGTTTGAGTATTAGGAGGCATTGGACTGTGAGTATTTGGAGGCATTGATGTTTGAGTATTAGGAGGCATTGGACTGTGAATGTTTGGAGGCATTGGACTGTGAGTATTTGGAGGCATTGATGTTTGAGTATTTGGAGGCATTGGACTGTAAGTGTTTGGAGGCATCGATGTTTGAGTATTAGGAGGCATTGGACTGTGATTATTTGGAGGCATTGTACTGTGAGTGTTTGGAGGCATTGATGTTTGAGTATTAGTAGGCATTGGACTGTGAATATTTGGAGTCAATGCAGCGTGAGTATTTGGAGACATTGCAGTGTGAGTATTTGGAAGCATTGCAGTGTGAATATTTGGAGGCATTGCAGTGTGAGTATTTGGAGACATTGCAGTTTGAGTATTTGGAGGCATTGCAGTGTAAGTATTTGGAGGCATTGCGATGTGAGTGTTTGGAGGCATTGAAGTGTTAGTATTTGGGGGCATTGCAGTGTGAGGGTTTGGAGGCATTGAAGTGTAAGCATTTGGAGGCATTGATGTTTGAGTATTAGGAGGCATTGAAGTGTAAGTATTTGAAGGCATTGATGTTTGAGTATTAGGAGGCATTGGACTGGAGTGTTTGGAGGCATTAATGTTAGAGTATTAGGAGGCATTAGACTGTGAGTGTTTGGAGGCATCGATGTTTGAGTATTAAGAGGCATTCTACTGTGAGTGTTTGAAGGCATTGGTGTTTAAGTATTAGGAGGCATTGGACTGTGAGTATTTGGAGGCATTGGACTGTGAGTGTTTGGAGGCATTGATGTTTGATTATTAGGAGGCATTGGACTGTGAGTGTTCGGATGCATTGATGTTAGAGTATAAAGAGGCATTGGACTGTGAGTTTTTGGAGACATTGCAGTGTGAGTATTAGGAGGCAATGCATTGTGAGTATTTGGAGGCATTGCAGCGTGAGTATTTGGAGACATTACAGTGTGAGTGTTTGGAGGCCTTGGAGTGTGAGTATTTGGAGATATTGCAGTGTGAGTATTTGGAGGCATTGCAGTGTGAGTATTTGGAGGCATTGCAGTGTGAGTATTTCGAGGCATTGCAGTGTGAGTATTTCGAGGCATTGAAGCGTGAGTATTTGGAGGCATTGCAGAGTGAGTATATGAAGGGATTGAAGTTAATGTGTTTGGAGGCATTGCAATGTGAGTATTTGGAGGAAATGCAGCCTGAGTATATGAAGGGATAGAAATTTGAGTGTTTGGAGGCATTGGAGTGTGAGTATTTGGAGGCATTGCAGTGTGAGTTTTTGGAGGCATTGAAGTTTGAGTGTTTGGAGACATTGCAGTGTGAGTATTTGGAGGCATTGCAGTGTGAGTATTTGGAGGCATTGCAGTGTGAGTATTTGGAGGCATTGCAGTGTGAATAGTTGGAGGCATTGCAGTGTGAGTATTTGGAGGCATTGCAGTGTGAGTATTTGGAGGCATTGCAGTGATTATTTGGTGGCATTGTAGTATGAATATTTGGAGGCATTGCAGTGTGTGTATTTGGAGGCATTGCAGTGTGAGTATTTGGAGGCATTACAGCGTGAGTATTTGGATGCATTGCAGCCTGAGAATTTGGAGGCATTGCAGTGTTAGTATTTGGAGGTATTGCAGTGTGAGTATTTGGAGGCATCGCAGTGTGAGTATTTGGAGGAATTGCAGCGTAAGTATTTGAAGGCATTGAAGTTTGAGTGTTTGGAGACATTGCAGCGTGAGTATTTGGAGGCATTGCAGCGTGAGTATTTGGAGGGATTGGAGTGTGAGTATTTGGAGGCATTGCAGTGTGAGTATTTGGAGGCCTTGGAGTGTGATTATTTGGAGGCATTGCTGCGTGAGTATTTGGAGGCATTGGAGTGTGAGTATTTGGAGGCATTGTAGTGTGAGTATTTGGAGACATTGCAGCGTGAGTATCTAAGGTTTTTTTTTAATAGTTAAATCGTTCATGTTATTATGTGGTAAAATTATTGATTTCAGCTTGAACTGTCTTCTCACCCGAACTTGAATCATATGAAATTTGTTGAGCTGTCATCATTGTCATTACTTTGCACTTGACTGGGGTGTCCTAAGTGCCTTCTTTCATTCGGAGAATTAGGCTGGCGAATCCTGTAAACAGCATATTGAAATGATTCATCAAACGGACTAAACCAAACTAAACTAACCTCGGACACACACGAGGAGATAATCGTTTGTTTTAGATCGCAATATATTTCATCGAGTGAGCATGCGACGTTACATTGTAAAACAATTTTATGCCTAAAAGTGGTATTAAAAGAGATTAACTACGTTCCATTATTTAAAGTTGTGCGGAGTTTGCTGAATAATGTTTCCGTGCATCCGGCGATTAAAGCCAATATTTCGGATGATTTCATTCTGTTATGGGTCACATGTTGTCTAGGGAAGCTTTCTGTATCACTGTTGATTTAAACACTTGAAATTAACAGCATGTACTTACCAAACTGTTTTTAAATATTTTAGACACATGTTTAATTATACACTTACATTCCCCTATAAAATAGGTAGTTTGTAAAACTGACTTGCAAACGATATTATCTTAGAATATAGAAAATTGCCCTTAAAAGACGTTTTATAAAATAATGTTGTAGGTATTGTATGAACAATTTCAGCTCGTTGTAATGCTTTGTGGTGTGAACAAGACAACTCACATTGAAAACCTTTACATTTGATACATCACGGATCAAACTTACAAAGTATAGGTATTAATGAAACAGATGTATGCCGAATACTTAATAACTGTGTTCTTAAACAAATAAGACTATACTATCATATGGAAACATGTCATCTAACGGTAAAGTGAATTATTTTTTGGCTATACGAATACAATAAATCTCAATTTACAATAAAACTTATTATAATCTGTAGCTAAATTATTCCAGATTGCAGTTGTATTGGTACAGGTCGACCAGTTCATTTTAGCTGAAGGGAACCCTATATGGACATGACCATTGCCAGGCTCTTACTGGATAATATTTCAACCTTATCACATATGACTTTATGTCTGTTCACAAGAGACATTCATCAAGTTAAACACACATTGTTGAGCAAATAACCCCTAATTTTTCACCACCATATATTACATTCATATATGAGTTCCCGTATAGTCATAGAAAACAAACATTGACCATAGAAGCAATAACTCAAATGTATAACCACATGTATTGAACAACCTTGTAAGTGACTCAATAGCACAGTTTAACCTTATTTGTCGACAACACTAATGTTATCATATCCAGTTAATAAGTGAAAGAGGTCAACATATAACTCACAAAGTCGACGTAAACAAATCAAGATGACTTCATGATCACATCCTCAGTATATACCATATACGCGTCCATACGGGCGTGTAATGACCTTGACTTCTCAATCATCACAGAGGTTAACCTTGACATCAAAAACATTACTGAGGTTGACCTTGACTTCACAATCATCACAGAGGTTGACCATGACTTCACAATCATCACAGAGGTTGACCTTGACCTCACGATCATCACTGAGGTTGACCTTGACTTCACAATCATCACAGAGGTTGACCTTGACTTCACAATCATCACTGAGGTTGACCATGACTTCACAATCATCACTGAGGTTGACCTTGACTTCACAATCATCACTGAGATTGATCTTGACTTCAGAATCATCACTGAGGTTGACCTTGACTTCACAATCATCACAGAGGTTGATCTTGACTTCAGAATCATCACTGAGGTTGACCTTGACTTCGCAATTATCACAGAGGTTGACCTTGACTTCACAATCATCACAGAGGTTGACATTGACTTCACAATTATCACAGAGGTTGACTTTGACTTCACAATAATCACTGAGGTTGACCATGACTTCACAATCATCACAGAGGTTGACCTTGACTTCACAATCATCACTGAGGTTGATCTTGACTTCAGAATCATCACTGAGGTTGACCTTGACATCAGAATCATCGCTGAGGTTGACCTTGACATCACAAACATTATTGAGGTTGATCTTGACATCACAAACATTTCTGAGGTTGACCTTGACCTCATAAACGTTACTGAAATTTATCTTGACATTTTTCACATTACTGAGGCTCACCTTGACGTCACAAACATAACTGAGGCTCACCTTGACGTCACAAACATTACTGAGGTTAACCTTGACGTCACAAACATCACTGAGGTTGACCTTGACATCACAAACATCACTGAGGTCGACCTTGACATCACAAATATTGCTGAGGTCGTGAGGTCGACCTCAGTTAGACAAAATAATAACATTACATACATTTGAGATATTTACAAAAGAAGAGAATGTTGTTTTTTTAGAATTACTACAAGCATAATAAATACTATTCCTTTTTAATCAAATACGCTGGCCCATAGGCATATGAGAGCGCAAATATAAAACATAATTTATATGCCAAATTAATTGATTTATTCTATTCACTTTTGTATTTTTACATAGGTCATGGACAGGCAGAGAGGCAAAACAGTGTTTGGCTTCTGTTTGCGCTATAAATCAGTGTAAGAGAGCCGCAGCGCAACGGAACCTGCTCATAACGGTCTTTCTTATTTCCAAACCCACTCTGACAGCCCATCGCAAACTCGCTGTCGATTTTCCCACGAGACCACTCCACCTCCTCTTTGCCTGTCCATATATGTTTGTAAATTATTTAAAAAATGTTGTGTATGTAATATCTAATTGTCCAAAAGGACTTCAATATACGCCCAACTTCATGGGACTTTGACTTGTTACAAAAAGTATTATTAATCATGACTGATGCAGCTAGCACCAGCCGGAATGTCTTTTGAAAAGTACATTTTTTGAATGTATTGTTTGTTGCATAATAATGCAACAATTGCAAACTGTTTGCAAACTTAATCAAAGTACTTTCAGTACTGCAACAAGATGTTGCCTGGAGGGTCAGTTCGCAATATGTCAATACAATTGACATATTTTCAGAGGTCCTTAAATGTTCCATCATATATGCTGATGAATAATGTGCGATCATTGTGCGAATTGTCCAAAATATATTGGTATGATTCGTAAACAACGTCCACACTATCTCTGGGTAATAAAGTTTCATGGTACGAAATGTCCAAGTTCCACAAGTCCATGTTTCGTTGCGAGTAATTACAAGCCATTCGATCAAACTTACTTAAATGACACACATTCTCAGAATAAAACTCGAACTTTTCAGATAACCCAGACACTTTTGAATGTTATATAGCGAAAGTAAACAAAGTGTATTTGAGAAAAAAACACAATTCGTTGGTTCAGTTTGTCTGAATTGTTTTAATATGCATAATGGTGAAGAGAAATAAGCATTCGAAGGGGATAACTATTTATGTTACTCCAATTGTTCAAGACATTTTA